>NC_069505.1:414240090-414317590 GCF_027579735.1 Bombina bombina
CATACTTGAGTGTTTACTTCTACCCAATGATCAAGTACAAATACTTAGTTTTTTTAATTATAAATAACTTATTCCAAGCATGTTTTCCTTCTCAGAAGACCCCAAATCTTCTGGAAGAGCTTTTTGAGCAGACGTACCTGCTTCCTGTTGTTCAGGATCCTCACCCCTCGAATTCCCAACCTTTTCAACTCTATTCTCTACTCTCCCACTCTTTAGTTCTTGGGAGATACCACTAACCCGGCTTAGTTCCCCTTGAACCCCTCCATCTCCCACCCTCACTGAGGTCCTACATAGTACTCGTCGTAAACCCCGCTGGAAGGGACGGGCCAACAGGGCATAAATGATAGGGTTGAGGCAGCTGTTTGCATAGGAAAGAGCCACCACAAAGGAGTAGAGTCCATACAGTCTGGGTCCCTCAGGCAAAGGCCACAAAAGGTTGATGATGTTCAAGGCATAGAAGGGCAACCAGCACAAGATGAAGGCAGTCACTGCAAGGGCTACCATCTTTGTTACTTTACGTTCAGGCCCTTGACGCCGGTTTGGAGCTACTCTGACTCTCTTGCCTGAGGACCTTAACTGGGCCACAATCAGTAGGTGGCAGATACAAATAACGAGTAATGGGCAAAAGAAGCCAAGTGCAGCAGTATACAAAATGAATCCAGTTCTCCAGGCTTGTGCAGGTTCAGGCCAAGCAATGTGACATGTTCCAGAATCACGTGGTACCCCAGAGAAGCAGACAACAGGGAGCACAACCAGGAAGGAGAGTATCCACACTGTGACATTCACACACTTGGCCACCTTTAGTCTCCTCCATTTGGCTGACTGTATTGGACGAACAACAGCCAAATATCTGTCCAAACTTAACACTGTCAAGCAAAAGATGCTAGTGAACTGGTTGACTGAATCAAGGGTCATTACAAGTCTGCAGGCAGGAGATCCAAATGGCCAGTAGGACAATGCATTCTGGGCTGCCAGGAAAGGTAACCCCAGCATGAAAAGGTCATCAGCTAATGCCAAATTTAAGATGTAAAGTGCAGTTACTGAGTTCTGCCCAGCAGGACTGCGCCAAGCTAGGTATATTACTAATGTGTTACCCCATAACCCAACAGCGCATACTACTAGGTATACAAGTGGGATAAGAAGTCCTGGGGAGGCCAAACTTGGGTTGAGGGAAACATTGGTATAGAGGGTGGAATTAGCCTCAATATAGGAGCTGGACAGGAAAGTTGCTGGAGATGTTGGTGTCATTGCTGTTGGAAGGTCACTAAATGCCTTTGTTGTTCTTTAAGTTCTCCAAGGTGCTCAGCTACATGAAAGATGGAAATCTCTATCTCCGTCTCCATATATGCTCTCTTTGGTTGAAAAACATAACATAGATAAATCTGGATACCACTTTTTTTCAACAGTCTCATACAACTTTCTCTTGTTTTTGGAGCAGTGTATTGTAGGTCCAACGTTGCTATCACCAAGTCAACTCATTAAATTTTGTTCGATATCTAATTGTTTTGAACAGTGTTTTTTTCTAAAGACTCCTACAATTATCTATAACAAGTTTAATTAATATGTAGGAAATCTGAAGTGTTTAAAGTAGATCTTTATTGGATCCAGATTTTCACTTTTTTGAATCACTCTTTAAATCACCTTCATATGAAAATCATTACCTATATTTATGATAAATATGTTTTTTTCTCACAGTGTAATCTCGGAAGCATAACTCCAGGACAGGACGTGCGTTTGTGTGCTGTCTCTCATTAAGCTGGGTTGTCTTCTGCCATACTGTTTCTAATGAGAAAACAAAGATATTATAAAGAACTCATGTTAATTTATTGTAGTTTTGATAAATATAATTAATTTTGCAATTTCTACTTCAAGAGCATTTTTGGGCTTTTCATGTGACAGAACCATATTATTTGATAGTATGTACATTTTGTCAAATTTCTGAGCCTGGGTGAGTTGTCACTTTACAATGTGTCTTTACTGAGCCAAAAGGTTCGCTGGAGAACAGATGTCAATTAGTGTGTCACAGTTTCTCATAGTGTAACCTGACAATGCTGCAAAGTGAAAAACAGATAAGCACTTATGCTTGTTCACAATATGGCAGGATTGGAAACATGTGAAATGTATCAATCAAATGTTAGAAATGATTCAACCCAGCCTCCTCTATTTACTCTCAGTCTCACTGACTTAGTCTCATCCTCCTCTATTTACCCTCAGTTTCGATGACTTAGTCTGAATCTCCTCTATTTACTCTCAGTCTCCTCTATTTACTCTCAGTCTCACTAACTTAGTCTCAGCCTCCTCTATTTACCCTCAATCTCACTGACTTAGTCTAAGCCTCCTCTATTTACCCTCAGTCTCAATGATTTACTCTCAGCCTCCTCTATTTACTCTCAGTCTCACTGACTTAGTCTCAGCCTCCTATATTTACCCTCAGTCTCACTGATTTACTCTAAGCTGCCTCTATTTACCCTCAGTCTCACTGACTTAGTCTCAGCCTCCTCTATTTACTCTCAGTCTCACTGACTTAGTCTCAGCCTTCTATATTTACCCTCAGTCTCACTGATTTACTCTAAGCCGCCTCTATTTACCCTCAGTCTCACTGACTTAGTCTCAGCCTCCTCTATTTACCCTGAGTCTCAATGACTTAGTCTCAGCCTCCTCTATTTACTCTCAGTCTCACTGATTTAGTCTCAGCCTCCTCTATTTACCCTGAGTCTCACTCACTTAGTCTAAGCCTCCTCTATTTACTCTCAGTCTCACTAACTTAGTCTCGGCCTCCTCTATATACCCTCAGTCTCACTGATTTAGTCTCAGCCTCCTCTATTTCCTCTTAGGCTCACTGACTTAGTCTCAGCCTCCTCTATTTACCCTCAGTTACGCTGACTTAGTCTCAGCCTCCTCTATTTACTCTCAGTCTCACTGACTTAGTCTCAGCCTCCTCTATTTACTATCAGTCTCACTGACTTAGTCTCAGCCTCCTCTATTTACCCTCAGTTTTGCTGACTTAGTCTCAGCCTCCTCTTTTTATCCTCAGTCTCACTGACTTAGTTTCAGCCTCCTCTTTTTATCTTCAGTCTCACTGACTTAGTCTCAGCCTCCTCTATTTACTCTCAGTCTCACTGACTTAGTCTCAGCCTCCTCTATTTACCCTCAGTCTCACTGATTTAGTCTCAGTCTCCTCTATTTACCCTCAGTCTCACTGACTTAGTCTCAACCTCCTCTATTTACCCTCAGTGTCACTGATTTACTCTCAGCCTCCTCTATTTACTCTCAATCTCACTGATTTACTCTAAGCTGCCTCTATTTACTCTCAGTCTCACTGACATAGTCTAAGCCTCCTCTATTTACCCTCAGTCTCACTGACTTAGTCTCAGCTTCCTCTATTTACCCTCAGTCTCCCTGACTTAGTCTCAGCCTCCTCTATTTACCCTCAGTCTCACTGACTTAGTATCAGCCTCCTCTATTTACCCTCAGTCTCACTGATTTAGTCTCAGCCTCCTCTATTTACCCTCAGTCTCACCGACTTAATCTCAGCCTCCTCTTTTTATCCTCAGTCTCACTGATTTAGTCTCAGTCTCTTCTATTTACCCTGAGTCTCACTGACTTAGTCTAAGCCTTCTCTATTTACTCTCAGTCTCACTGACTTAGTCTCAGCCTCCTCTATTTACCCTCAGTCTCACTGATTTAGTCTCAGTCTCCTCTATTTAACCTCAGTCTCAGTGACTTAGTCTCAGCCTCCTCTATTTACCCTCAGTTTCACTGACTTAGTCTCAGTCTCCTCTATTTACCCTCAGTATCACTGATTTAGTCTCAGCTTCCTCTATTTACCTTCAATCTCAATTATTTACTCTCAGTCTCCTCTATTTACCCTCAGTCTCACTGACTTAGTCTCAGCCTCCTCTATTTACCCTCAATCTCAATGATTTACTCTGTCTCCTCTATTTACCATCAGTCTCACTGACTTAGTCTCAGCCTCCTCTATTTAACCTCAGCTTCATTGATTTAGTCTCAGCCTCCTCTATTTACACTCACTCTTACTGACTTATTCTCAGCCTCCTCTATTTACCCTCAGTCTCACTGACTTGGTCTCAGCCTCCTCTATTTACCCTCAGTCTCACTGACTTAGTCTCAGCCTCCTCCTATTTACCCTGAGTCTCACTGACTTAGTCTCAGCCTCCTCTATTTATCCTCAGCCTCCTCTATTTATCCTCAGTCTCACTGACTTAGTCTCAGCCTCCTCTATTTACCCTCAGTCTCACTGACTTAGTCTCAGCCTCCTCTATTTACTCTCAGTCTCACTGACTTAGTCTCAGCCTCCTCCTATTTACCCTGAGTCTCACTGACTTAGTCTCAGCCTCCTCTATTTATCCTCAGCCTCCTCTATTTATCCTCAGTCTCACTGACTTAGTCTCAGCCTCCTCTATTTACCCTCAGTGTCACTGACTTAGTCTCAGCCTCCTCTATTTACCCTCAGTCTCACTGACTTAGTCTAAGCCTTCTCTATTTACTCTCAGTCTCACTGACTTAGTCTCAGCCTCCTCTATTTACCCTCAGTCTCACTGATTTAGTCTCAGTCTCCTCTATTTACCCTCAGTCTCAGTGACTTAGTCTCAGCCTCCTCTATTTACCCTCAGTTTCACTGACTTAGTCTCAGTCTCCTTTATTTACCCTCAGTATCACTGATTTAGTCTCAGCTTCCTCTATTTACCCTCAATCTCAATTATTTACTCTCAGCCTCCTCTTTTTATCCCCAGTCTCACTGACTTAGTCTCAGCCTCCTCTATTTACCCTCAGTCTCTCTGACTTAGTCTAAGCCTTCTCTATTTACTCTCAGTCTCACTGACTTAGTCTCAGCCTCCCTTTATTTACCCTCAGTCTCACTGATTTAGTCTCAGTCTCCTCTAATTACCCTCAGTCTCAGTGACTTAGTCTCAGTCTCCTCTATTTACCCTCAGTATCACTGATTTAGTCTCAGCTTCCTCTATTTACCCTCAATCTCACTGACTTAGTCTCAGCCTCCTCTATTTACCCTCAGTCTCACTGACTTAGTCTCAGTCTCCTCTATTTACCCTCAGTATCACTGATTTAGGCTCAGCTTCCTCTATTTACCCTCAATCTCAATTATTTACTCTCAGCCTCCTCTATTTACCCTTAGTCTCACTGACTTAGTCTCAGCCTCCTCTATTTACCCTCAATCTCAATGATTTACTCTGTCTCCTCTATTTACCCTCAGTCTCACTGACTTAGTTTCAGCCTCCTCTATTTAACCTCAGCTTCACTGATTTAGTCTCAGCCTCCTCTATTTACACTCTTACTGACTTATTCTCAACCTCCTCTATTTACCCTCAGTCTCACTGACTTGGTCTCAGCCTCCTCTATTTACCCTCAGTCTCACTGACTTAGTCTCAGCCTCCTCCTATTTACCCTGAGTCTCACTGACTTAGTCTCAGCCTCCTCTATTTATCCTCAGCCTCCTCTATTTATCCTCAGCCTCCTCTATTTACCCTCAGTCTCACTGACTTAGTCTCAGCCTCCTCTATTTACCCTCAGTCTCACTGACTTAGTCTCAGACTCCTCTATTTACTCTCAGTCTCACTGATTTACTCTCAGCCTCCTCTTTTTACTCTCAGCCTCCTCTATTTATCCTCAGTCTCACTGACTTAGTCTCAGTCTCCTCTATTTACACTCAGTCTCAATGATTTACTCTCATCCTCCAATTTAGTCTCAGTCTCCTCTATTTACCCTCAGTCTCACTGACTTAGTCTCAGCCTCCTCTATTTACCCTCAGTCTCACTGGCTTAGTCTCAGCCTCCTCTATTTACTCTCAGTCTCACTGACTTAGTCTAAACCTCCTCTATTTACCCTCAGTCTCACTGACTTAGTCTCAGCCTCCTCTATTTACCCTCAGTCTCACTGACTTAGTCTCAGCCTCCTGTATTTACGCTCAGTCTCACTGACTTAGTCTCAGCCTCCTATATTTACCCTCAGTCTCACTGACGTAGTCTCAGCCTCCTCTATTTACCCTCAGTCTCACTGACTTAGTCTAAGCCTCCTCCATTTACCCTCAGTCTCTCTGACTTAGTCTCAGTCTCCTCTGTTTACTCTCATTCTCCTCTTTTTACTTTCAGCCTCCTCTATTTATTATCAGTCTCACTGATTTACTCTAAGCCGCCTCTATTTACTCTCAGTCTCACTGACTTAGTCTAAGCCTCCTCTATTTACCCTCAGTCTCACTGACTTAGTCTCAGCTTCCTCTATTTACCCTCAGTCTCCCTGACTTAGTCTCAGCCTCCTCTATTTACCCTCAGTCTCACTGACTTAGTCTCAGCCTCCTCTATTTACCCTCAGTCTCACTGATTTAGTCTCAGCCTCCTCTATTTACCCTCAGTCTCACCGACTTAATCTCAGCCTCCTCTTTTTATCCTCAGTCTCAATGACTTAGTCTCAGCCTCCTCTATTTACCCTCAGTCTCACTGACTTAGTCTAAGCCTTCTCTATTTACTCTCAGTCTCACTGACTTAGTCTCAGCCTCCTCTATTTACCCTCAGTTTCACTGACTTAGTCTCAGTCTCCTCTATTTACCCTCAGTATCACTGATTTAGTCTCAGATTCCTCTATTTACCTTCAATCTCAATTATTTACTCTCAGTCTCCTCTATTTACCCTCAGTCTCACTGACTTAGTCTCAACCTCCTCTATTTACCCTCAATCTCAATGATTTACTCTGTCTCCTCTATTTACCCTCAGTCTCACTGACTTAGTCTCAGCCTCCTCTATTTAACCTCAGCTTCACTGATTTAGTCTCAGCCTCCTCTATTTACACTCACTCTTACTGACTTATTCTCAGCCTCCTCTATTTACCCTCAGTCTCACTGACTTGGTCTCAGCCTCCTCTATTTACCCTCAGTCTCACTGACTTAGTCTCAGCCTCCTCCTATTTACCCTGAGTCTCACTGACTTAGTCTCAGCCTCCTCTATTTATCCTCAGCCTCCTCTATTTATCCTCAGTCTCACTGACTTAGTCTCAGCCTCCTCTATTTACCCTCAGTCTCACTGACTTAGTCTCAGCCTCCTCTATTTACCCTCAGTTTCACTGACTTAGTCTCAGTCTCCTTTATTTACCCTCAGTATCACTGATTTAGTCTCAGCTTCCTCTATTTACCCTCAATCTCAATTATTTACCCTCAGCCTCCTCTTGTTATCCTCAGTCTCACTGACTTAGTCTCAGCCTCCTCTATTTACCCTCAGTCTCACTGACTTAGTCTAAGCCTTCTCTATTTACTCTCAGTCTCACTGACTTAGTCTCAGCCTCCCTTTATTTACCCTCAGTCTCACTGATTTAGTCTCAGTCTCCTCTAATTACCCTCAGTCTCAGTGACTTAGTCTCAGTCTCCTCTATTTACCCTCAGTATCACTGATTTAGTCTCAGCTTCCTCTATTTACACTCAATCTCAATTATTTACTCTCAGCCTCCTCTATTTACCCTCAGTCTCACTGACTTAGTCTCAGCCTCCTCTATTTACCCTCAATCTCAATGATTTACTCTGTCTCCTCTATTTACCCTCAGTCTCACTGACTTAGTTTCAGCCTCCTCTATTTAACCTCAGCTTCACTGATTTAGTCTCAGCCTCCTCTAATTACACTCACTCTTACTGACTTATTCTCAACCTCCTCTATTTACCCTCAGTCTCACTGACTTGGTCTCAGCCTCCTCTATTTACCCTCAGTCTCACTGACTTAGTCTCAGCCTCCTCTATTTATCCTCAGCCTCCTCTATTTATCCTCAGCCTCCTCTATTTACCCTCAGTCTCACTGACTTAGTCTCAGCCTCCTCTATTTACCCTGAGTCTCACCGACTTAGTCTCAGACTCCTCTATTTACCCTCAGTCTCACTGATTTACTCTCAGCCTCCTCTTTTTACTCTCAGCCTCCTCTATTTATCCTCAGTCTCACTGACATAGTCTCAGTCTCCTCTATTTACACTCAGACTCAATGATTTACTCTCATCCTCCAATTTAGTCTCAGTCTCCTCTATTTACCCTCAGTCTCACTGACTTAGTCTCAGCCTCCTCTATTTGCCCTCAGTCTCACTGGCTTAGTCTCAGCCTCCTCTATTTACTCTCAGTCTCACTGACTTAGTCTAAGCCTCCTCTATTTACCCTCAGTCTCACTGACTTAGTCTCAGCCTCCTCTATTTACCCTCAGTCTCACTGACTTAGTCTCAGCCTCCTTTATTTACGCTCAGTCTCACTGACTTAGTCTCAGCGTCCTATATTTACCCTCAGTCTCACTGACTTAGTCTCAGCCTCCTCTATTTACCCTCAGTCTCACTGACTTAGTCTAAGCCTCCTCCATTTACCCTCAGCCTCTTTGACTTAGTCTCAGCCTCCTCTATTTACTCTCAGTCTCCTCTTTTTACTTTCAGCCTCCTCTATTTACACTCAGTCTCACTGATTTAGTCTCAACCTCCTCTATTTATTATCAGTCTCACTGATTTACTCTAAGCCGCCTCTATTTACTCTCAGTCTCACTGACTTAGTCTAAGCCTCCTCTATTTACCCTCAGTCTCACTGACTTAGTCTCAGCCTCCTGTATTTACGCTCAGTCTCACTGACTTAGTCTCAGCCTCCTATATTTACCCTCAGTCTCACTGACTTAGTCTCAGCCTCCTCTATTTACCCTCAGTCTCATTGACTTAGTCTAAGCCTCCTCCATTTACCCTCAGTCTCTCTGACTTAGTCTCAGCCTCCTCTATTTACACTCAGTCTCAATGATTTACTCTCATCCTCCAATTTAGTCTCAGTCTCCTCTATTTACCCTCAGTCTCACTGACTTAGTCTCAGCCTCCTCTATTTGCCCTCAGTCTCACTGGCTTAGTCTCAGCCTCCTCTATTTACTCTCAGTCTCACTTATTTACTCTAAGCCGCCTCTATTTACTCTCAGTCTCACTGACTTAGTCTAAGCCTCCTCTATTTACCCTCAATCTCACTGACTTAGTCTCAGCCTCCTCTATTTACCCTCAGTCTCACTGACTTAATCTCAGCCTCCTCTATTTACCCTCAGTCTCACTAACTTAGTCTCAGCCTCCTCTATTTACCCTCAGTCTCACTGATTTAGACTCAGCCTCCTCTATTTACCCTCAGTCTCACTGACTTAGGCTCAGCTTCCTCTATTTACCCTCAATCTCAATTATTTACTCTCAGCCTCCTCTATTTACCCTCAGTCTCACTGACTTAGTCTCAGCCTCCTCTATTTACCCTCAATCTCAATGATTTACTCTGTCTCCTCTATTTACCCTCACTCTCACTGACTTAGGCTCAGCCTCCTCTTTTTATCCTCAGTCTCACTGACTTAGTCTAAGCCTCCTCTATTTACACAAACTCTTACTAACTTATTCTCAGCCTCCTCTATTTACCCTCAGTCTCACTGACTTGGTCTCAGCCTCCTCTATTTACTCTCAGTCTCACTGACTTAGTCTCAGCCTCCTCTATTTACCCTTAGTCTCACTGACTTAGTCTCAGCCTCCTCTTTTTATCCTCAGTCTCACTAACTTAGTCTCAGCCTCCTCTATTTACCCTCAGTCTCACTGATTTAGTCTAGGCCTCCTCCATTTACCCTCAGTCTCACTGACTTAGTCTCAGCCTCCTCTATTTACCCTCAGTCTCACTGACTTAGTCTCAGCCTCCTCTATTTACCCTCAGTCTCACTGACTTAGTCTCAGCCTCCTCTATTTACCCTCAGTCTCACTGACTTAGTATCAGCCTCCTCTATTTACCCTCAATCTCACGGATTTGCTATCAGCCTCCTCTATTTACTTTCAGTCTCACTGATTTAGTCTCAGCCTCCTCTATTTACTCTCAGCCTCCTCTTTTTACTCTCAGCCTCCTCTATTTATCCCCAGTCTCACTGACTTAGTCTCAACGTCCTCTATTTACTCTCAGAGGCCCATTTAACAAGCTCCGTATGGAGCTTGTGGGCCCGTGTCTAAAGACTGCTTCTCCATAACCCTGCTGCATGCTTTGAGCTGACTTAGTCTCAGACTCCTCTATTTACCCTCAGTCTTACTGATTTACTCTCATCCTCCTCTTTTTACTCTCACCCTCCTCTTTTTACTCTCACCCTCCTCTATTTATCCTCAGTCTCACTGACTTAGTCTCAGTCTCCTCTATTTACCCTCAGTCTCACTGATTTACTCTCATCCTCCAATTTAGTCTCAGTCTCCTCTATTTACCCTCAAACTCACTGACTTAGTCTAAGCCTCCTCTATTTACCCTCAGTCTCACTGGCTTAGTCTCAGCCTCCTCTATTTACTCTCAGTCTCACTGACTTAATCTCAGCCTCCTCTATTTACCCTCAGTCTCACTGACTTAGTCTCAGCCTCCTCTTTTTATCCTCAGTCTCACTAACTTAGTCTCAGCCTCCTCTATTTACCATCAGTCTCACTGACTTAGTCTCAGCCTCCTCTATTTACCCTGAGTCTCACCGACTTAGTCTCAGACTCCTCTATTTACCCTCAGTCTCACTGATTTACTCTCAGCCTCCTCTTTTTACTCTCAGCCTCCTCTATTTATCCTCAGTCTCACTGACATAGTCTCAGTCTCCTCTATTTACACTCAGACTCAATGATTTACTCTCATCCTCCAATTTAGTCTCAGTCTCCTCTATTTACCCTCAGTCTCACTGACTTAGTCTCAGCCTCCTCTATTTGCCCTCAGTCTCACTGGCTTAGTCTCAGCCTCCTCTATTTACTCTCAGTCTCACTGACTTAGTCTAAGCCTCCTCTATTTACCCTCAGTCTCACTGACTTAGTCTCAGCCTCCTCTATTTACCCTCAGTCTCACTGACTTAGTCTCAGCCTCCTTTATTTACGCTCAGTCTCACTGACTTAGTCTCAGCGTCCTATATTTACCCTCAGTCTCACTGACTTAGTCTCAGCCTCCTCTATTTACCCTCAGTCTCACTGACTTAGTCTAA
Organism: Bombina bombina; assembly: GCF_027579735.1. Taxonomy (NCBI): domain Eukaryota; kingdom Metazoa; phylum Chordata; class Amphibia; order Anura; family Bombinatoridae; genus Bombina; species Bombina bombina. The sequence goes on from NC_069505.1 coordinate 414,251,064, forward strand.
GCCTCCTCCATTTACCCTCAGCCTCTTTGACTTAGTCTCAGCCTCCTCTATTTACTCTCAGTCTCCTCTTTTTACTTTCAGCCTCCTCTATTTACACTCAGTCTCACTGATTTAGTCTCAACCTCCTCTATTTATTATCAGTCTCACTGATTTACTCTAAGCCGCCTCTATTTACTCTCAGTCTCACTGACTTAGTCTAAGCCTCCTCTATTTACCCTCAGTCTCACTGACTTAGTCTCAGCCTCCTGTATTTACGCTCAGTCTCACTGACTTAGTCTCAGCCTCCTATATTTACCCTCAGTCTCACTGACTTAGTCTCAGCCTCCTCTATTTACCCTCAGTCTCATTGACTTAGTCTAAGCCTCCTCCATTTACCCTCAGTCTCTCTGACTTAGTCTCAGCCTCCTCTATTTACACTCAGTCTCAATGATTTACTCTCATCCTCCAATTTAGTCTCAGTCTCCTCTATTTACCCTCAGTCTCACTGACTTAGTCTCAGCCTCCTCTATTTGCCCTCAGTCTCACTGGCTTAGTCTCAGCCTCCTCTATTTACTCTCAGTCTCACTTATTTACTCTAAGCCGCCTCTATTTACTCTCAGTCTCACTGACTTAGTCTAAGCCTCCTCTATTTACCCTCAATCTCACTGACTTAGTCTCAGCCTCCTCTATTTACCCTCAGTCTCACTGACTTAATCTCAGCCTCCTCTATTTACCCTCAGTCTCACTAACTTAGTCTCAGCCTCCTCTATTTACCCTCAGTCTCACTGATTTAGACTCAGCCTCCTCTATTTACCCTCAGTCTCACTGACTTAGGCTCAGCTTCCTCTATTTACCCTCAATCTCAATTATTTACTCTCAGCCTCCTCTATTTACCCTCAGTCTCACTGACTTAGTCTCAGCCTCCTCTATTTACCCTCAATCTCAATGATTTACTCTGTCTCCTCTATTTACCCTCACTCTCACTGACTTAGGCTCAGCCTCCTCTTTTTATCCTCAGTCTCACTGACTTAGTCTAAGCCTCCTCTATTTACACAAACTCTTACTAACTTATTCTCAGCCTCCTCTATTTACCCTCAGTCTCACTGACTTGGTCTCAGCCTCCTCTATTTACTCTCAGTCTCACTGACTTAGTCTCAGCCTCCTCTATTTACCCTTAGTCTCACTGACTTAGTCTCAGCCTCCTCTTTTTATCCTCAGTCTCACTAACTTAGTCTCAGCCTCCTCTATTTACCCTCAGTCTCACTGATTTAGTCTAGGCCTCCTCCATTTACCCTCAGTCTCACTGACTTAGTCTCAGCCTCCTCTATTTACCCTCAGTCTCACTGACTTAGTCTCAGCCTCCTCTATTTACCCTCAGTCTCACTGACTTAGTCTCAGCCTCCTCTATTTACCCTCAGTCTCACTGACTTAGTCTCAGCCTCCTCTATTTACCCTCAATCTCACGGATTTGCTATCAGCCTCCTCTATTTACTTTCAGTCTCACTGATTTAGTCTCAGCCTCCTCTATTTACTCTCAGCCTCCTCTTTTTACTCTCAGCCTCCTCTATTTATCCCCAGTCTCACTGACTTAGTCTCAACGTCCTCTATTTACTCTCAGAGGCCCATTTAACAAGCTCCGTATGGAGCTTGTGGGCCCGTGTCTAAAGACTGCTTCTCCATAACCCTGCTGCATGCTTTGAGCTGACTTAGTCTCAGACTCCTCTATTTACCCTCAGTCTTACTGATTTACTCTCATCCTCCTCTTTTTACTCTCACCCTCCTCTTTTTACTCTCACCCTCCTCTATTTATCCTCAGTCTCACTGACTTAGTCTCAGTCTCCTCTATTTACCCTCAGTCTCACTGATTTACTCTCATCCTCCAATTTAGTCTCAGTCTCCTCTATTTACCCTCAAACTCACTGACTTAGTCTAAGCCTCCTCTATTTACCCTCAGTCTCACTGGCTTAGTCTCAGCCTCCTCTATTTACTCTCAGTCTCACTGACTTAATCTCAGCCTCCTCTATTTACCCTCAGTCTCACTGACTTAGTCTCAGCCTCCTCTTTTTATCCTCAGTCTCACTAACTTAGTCTCAGCCTCCTCTATTTACCATCAGTCTCACTGACTTAGTCTAGGCCTCCTCCATTTACCCTCAGTCTCACTGACTTAGTCTCAGCCTCCTCTATTTACCCTCAGTCTCACTGACTTAGTCTCAGCCTCCTCTATTTACCCTCAGTCTCAGTGACTTCGTCTCAGCCTCCTCTATTTATCCTCAGTCTCACTGATTTAGTCTCAGCCTCCTCTTTTTATCCTCATTCTCACTGACTTATCTCCAGCCTCTTTTATTTACCCTCAGTCTCACTGACTTAGTCTCAGCCTCCTCTATTTATAATCAGTCTCACTGACTTAGTCTAAGCCTCCTCTATTTACACTCACTCTTACTAACTTATTCTCAGCCTCCTCTATTTACCCTCAATCTCACTGACTTGGTCTCAGCCTCCTCTATTTACTCTCAGTCTCACTGACTTAGTCTCAGCCTCCTTTATTTACCCTCAGTCTCACTGGCTTAGTCTCAGCCTCCTCTATTTAACCTCAGCTTCACTGATTTAGTCTCAGCCTCCTCTTTTTACACTCACTCTTACTGACTTATTCTCAGCCTCCTCTATTTACCCTCAGTCTCACTGACTTGGTCTCAGCCTCCTCTATTTACTCTCAGTCTCACTGACTTAGTCTCAGCCTCCTCTATTTACCCTCAGTCTCACTGACTTAGTCTCAGCCTCCTCTATTTACCCTCAGTCTCACTGGCTTAGTCTCAGCCTCGTCTATTTAACCTCAGCTTCACTGATTTAGTCTCAGCTTACTCTTTTTACACTCACTCTTACTGACTTATTCTTAGCCTCCTCTATTTACCCTCAGTCTCACTGACTTGGTCTCAGCCTCCTCTATTTACTCTCAGTCTCACTGACTTAGTCTCAGCCTCCTCTATTTACCCTCAGTCTCACTGACTTAGTCTCAGCCTCCTCTATTTACCCTCAGCCTCCTCTATTTATCCTCAGTCTCACTGATAGTCTAAGCCTCCTCTATTTACCCTCAGTCTCACTGACTTAGTCTCAGCCTCCTCTATTTACCCTGAGTCTCACTGACTTATTCTCAGCCTCCTCTATTTACCCTCAGTCTCACTGACTTAGTCTCAGCCTCCTCTATTTACCCTCAGTCTCACTGACTTAGTCTCAGTCTCCTCTATTTACCCTCAGTCTCACTGATTTACTCTCATTCTCCAATTTAGTCTCAGCCTCCTCTATTTACCCTCAGTCTCACTGAATTTGTCTCAGCCTCCTCTATTTACCCTCAGTCTCACTGACTTAGTATCAGCCTCCTCTATTTACTCTCAGTCTCACTGACTTAGTTTCAGCCTCCTCTATTTACCCTCAGTCTCACTGACTTAGTCTCAGCCTCTTCTATTTACCCTCAGTCTCACTGACTTAATCTCAGCCTCCTCTATTTACCCTCAGTCTCACTGACTTAGTCTCAGCCTCCTCTTTTTATCCTCAGTCTCACTAACTTAGTCTCAGCCTCCTCTATTTACCCTCAGTCTCACTGACTTAGTCTAGGCCTCCTCCATTTACCCTCAGTCTCACTGACTTAGTCTCAGCCTCCTCTATTTACCCTCAGTCTCACTGACTTAGTCTCAGCCTCCTCTATTTACCCTCAGTCTCAGTGACTTCGTCTCAGCCTCCTCTATTTATCCTCAGTCTCACTGATTTAGTCTCAGCCTCCTCTTTTTATCCTCATTCTCACTGACTTATCTCCAGCCTCTTTTATTTACCCTCAGTCTCACTGACTTAGTCTCAGCCTCCTCTATTTATAATCAGTCTCACTGACTTAGTCTAAGCCTCCTCTATTTACACTCACTCTTACTAACTTATTCTCAGCCTCCTCTATTTACCCTCAATCTCACTGACTTGGTCTCAGCCTCCTCTATTTACTCTCAGTCTCACTGACTTAGTCTCAGCCTCCTTTATTTACCCTCAGTCTCACTGGCTTAGTCTCAGCCTCCTCTATTTAACCTCAGCTTCACTGATTTAGTCTCAGCCTCCTCTTTTTACACTCACTCTTACTGACTTATTCTCAGCCTCCTCTATTTACTCTCAGTCTCACTGACTTAGTCTCAGCCTCCTCTATTTACCCTCAGTCTCACTGACTTAGTCTCAGCCTCCTCTATTTACCCTCAGTCTCACTGGCTTAGTCTCAGCCTCGTCTATTTAACCTCAGCTTCACTGATTTAGTCTCAGCTTACTCTTTTTACACTCACTCTTTCTGACTTATTCTTAGCCTCCTCTATTTACCCTCAGTCTCGCTGACTTGGTCTCAGCCTCCTCTATTTACTCTCAGTCTCACTGACTTAGTCTCAGCCTCCTCTATTTACCCTCAGTCTCACTGACTTAGTCTCAGCCTCCTCTATTTACCCTCAGCCTCCTCTATTTATCCTCAGTCTCACTGATAGTCTAAGCCTCCTCTATTTACCCTCAGTCTCACTGACTTAGTCTCAGCCTCCTCTATTTACCCTGAGTCTCACTGACTTATTCTCAGCCTCCTCTATTTACCCTCAGTCTCACTGACTTAGTCTCAGCCTCCTCTATTTACCCTCAGTCTCACTGACTTAGTCTCAGTCTCCTCTATTTACCCTCAGTCTCACTGATTTACTCTCATTCTCCAATTTAGTCTCAGCCTCCTCTATTTACCCTCAGTCTCACTGAATTTGTCTCAGCCTCCTCTATTTACCCTCAGTCTCACTGACTTAGTATCAGCCTCCTCTATTTACTCTCAGTCTCACTGACTTAGTTTCAGCCTCCTCTATTTACCCTCAGTCTCACTGACTTAGTCTCAGCCTCTTCTATTTACCCTCAGTCTCACTGACTTAATCTCAGCCTCCTCTATTTACCCTCAGTCTCACTGACTTAGTCTCAGCCTCCTCTTTTTATCCTCAGTCTCACTAACTTAGTCTCAGCCTCCTCTATTTACCCTCAGTCTCACTGACTTAGTCTCAGCCTCCTCTATTTACCCTCAGTCTCACTGACTTAGTCTCAGCCTCCTCTATTTACCCTCAGTCTCACTGACTTAGTCTCAGCCTCCTCTATTTACCCTCAGTCTCAGTGACTTCGTCTCAGCCTCCTCTATTTATCCTCAGTCTCACTGATTTAGTCTCAGCCTCCTCTTTTTATCCTCATTCTCACTGACTTATCTCCAGCCTCTTTTATTTACCCTCAGTCTCACTGACTTAGTCTCAGCCTCCTCTATTTATAATCAGTCTCACTGACTTAGTCTAAGCCTCCTCTATTTACACTCACTCTTACTAACTTATTCTCAGCCTCCTCTATTTACCCTCAATCTCACTGACTTGGTCTCAGCCTCCTCTATTTACTCTCAGTCTCACTGACTTAGTCTCAGCCTCCTTTATTTACCCTCAGTCTCACTGGCTTAGTCTCAGCCTCCTCTATTTAACCTCAGCTTCACTGATTTAGTCTCAGCCTCCTCTTTTTACACTCACTCTTACTGACTTATTCTCAGCCTCCTCTATTTACCCTCAGTCTCACTGACTTGGTCTCAGCCTCCTCTATTTACTCCCAGTCTCACTGACTTAGTCTCAGCCTCCTCTATTTACCCTCAGTCTCACTGACTTAGTCTCAGCCTCCTCTATTTACCCTCAGTCTCACTGGCTTAGTCTCAGCCTCGTCTATTTAACCTCAGCTTCACTGATTTAGTCTCAGCTTACTCTTTTTACACTCACTCTTACTGACTTATTCTTAGCCTCCTCTATTTACCCTCAGTCTCACTGACTTGGTCTCAGCCTCCTCTATTTACTCTCAGTCTCACTGACTTAGTCTCAGCCTCCTCTATTTACCCTCAGTCTCACTGACTTAGTCTCAGCCTCCTCTATTTAACCTCAGCCTCCTCTATTTATCCTCAGTCTCACTGATAGTCTAAGCCTCCTCTATTTACCCTCAGTCTCACTGACTTAGTCTCAGCCTCCTCTATTTACCCTGAGTCTCACTGACTTATTCTCAGCCTCCTCTATTTACCCTCAGTCTCACTGACTTAGTCTCAGCCTCCTCTATTTACCCTCAGTCTCACTGACTTAGTCTCAGTCTCCTCTATTTACCCTCAGTCTCACTGATTTACTCTCATTCTCCAATTTAGTCTCAGCCTCCTCTATTTACCCTCAGTCTCACTGAATTTGTCTCAGCCTCCTCTATTTACCCTCAGTCTCACTGACTTAGTATCAGCCTCCTCTATTTACTCTCAGTCTCACTGACTTAGTTTCAGCCTCCTCTATTTACCCTCAGTCTCACTGACTTAGTCTCAGCCTCTTCTATTTACCCTCAGTCTCACTGACTTAGTCTCAGCCTCCTCTATTTACCCTCAGTCTCACTGACTTAGTCTCAGCCTCCTCTAATTACCCTCAGTCTGACTGACTTAGTCTCAGCCTCCTCTATATACCCTCAGTTTCACTGACTTAGTCTAAGCCTCCTCCATTTACCCTCAGTCTCACTGACTTAGTCTCAGACTCCTCTATTTACTCTCAGTCTTACTGATTTATTCTCAGCCTCCTCTTTTTACTCTCAGCCTCCTCTATTTACCCTCAGTCTCACTGACTTAGTCTCAGCCTCCTCTTTTTATCCTGTCTCACTGACTTAGTCTCAGCCTCCTCTATTTACCCTTAGTCTTACTGACTTAGTCTAGGCCTCCTCAATTTACCCTCAGTCTCACTGACTTAGTCTCAGCCTCCTCTATTAACCCTCAGTCTCACTGACTTAGTATCAGCCTCCTCTATGTATCCTCAGTCTCACTGACTTAGTCTGAGCCTCCTCTATTTACCCTCAGTCTAACTGACTTAGTCTCAGACTCCTCTATTTACCCTCTATCTTACTGATTTACTCTCAGCCTCCTCTTTTTACTCTCAGCCTCCTCTATTTATCCTCAGTCTCACTGACTTAGTCTCAGTCTCCTCTATTTACCCTCAGTATCACTGATTTACTCTCATCCTTCAATTTAGTCTCAGTCTCCTCTATTTACCCTTAAACTCACTGACTTAGTCTAGGCCTCCTCCATTTACCCTCAGTCTCACTGACTTAGTCTCAGCCTCCTCTATTTACCCTCAGTCTCAGTGACTTCATCTCAGCCTCCTCTATTTACCCTTAGTCTTACTGACTTAGTCTAGGCCTCCTCAATTTACCCTCAGTCTCACTGACTTAGTCTCAGCCTCCTCTATTAACCCTCAGTCTCACTGACTTAGTATCAGCCTCCTCTATGTATCCTCAGTCTCACTGACTTAGTCTGAGCCTCCTCTATTTACCCTCAGTCTAACTGACTTAGTCTCAGACTCCTCTATTTACCCTCTATCTTACTGATTTACTCTCAGCCTCCTCTTTTTACTCTCAGCCTCCTCTATTTATCCTCAGTCTCACTGACTTAGTCTCAGTCTCCTCTATTTACCCTCAGTATCACTGATTTACTCTCATCCTTCAATTTAGTCTCAGTCTCCTCTATTTACCCTTAAACTCACTCACTTAGTCTAGGCCTCCTCCATTTACCCTCAGTCTCACTGACTTAGTCTCAGCCTCCTCTATTTACCCTCAGTCTCAGTGACTTCATCTCAGCCTCCTCTATTTACCCTTAGTCTTACTGACTTAGTCTAGGCCTCCTCAATTTACCCTCAGTCTCACTGACTTAGTCTCAGCCTCCTCTATTAACCCTCAGTCTCACTGACTTAGTATCAGCCTCCTCTATGTATCCTCAGTCTCACTGACTTAGTCTGAGCCTCCTCTATTTACCCTCAGTCTAACTGACTTAGTCTCAGACTCCTCTATTTACCCTCTATCTTACTGATTTACTCTCAGCCTCCTCTTTTTACTCTCAGCCTCCTCTATTTATCCTCAGTCTCACTGACTTAGTCTCAGTCTCCTCTATTTACCCTCAGTATCACTGATTTACTCTCATCCTTCAATTTAGTCTCAGTCTCCTCTTTTTACCCTTAAACTCACTGACTTAGTCTAGGCCTCCTCCATTTACCCTCAGTCTCACTGACTTAGTCTCAGCCTCCTCTATTTACCCTCAGTCTCAGTGACTTCATCTCAGCCTCCTCTATTTATCCTCAGTCTCACTGATTTAGTCTCAGCTTCCTCTATTTACCCTCAGTCTGACTGACTTAGTCTCAGCCTCCTCTTTTTATCTTCAGTCGCACTGACTTAGTCTCAGCCTCCTCTTTTTATCCTCAGTCTCACTGACTTATCTCCAGCCTCTTTTATTTACCCTCAGTCTCACTGACTTAATCTCAGCCTCCTCTATTTACCCTCAGTCTCACTAACTTAGTCTCAGCCTCCTCTATTTACCCTCAGTCTCACTGACTTAGTCTAGGCCTCCTCCATTTACCCTCAGTCTCACTGACTTAGTCTCAGCCTTCTCTATTTACCCTCAGTCTCAGTGACTTCATCTCAGCCTCCTCTATTTATCCTCAGTCTCACTGATTTAGTCTCAGCTTCCTCTATTTACCCTCAGTCTGACTGACTTAGTCTCAGCCTCCTCTTTTTATCTTCAGTCGCACTGATTAGTCTCAGCCTCCTCTTTTTTATCCTCAGTCTCACTGACTTATCTCCAGCCTCTTTTATTTACCCTCAGTCTCACTGACTTAATCTCAGCCTCCTCTATTTACCCTCAGTCTCACTGACTTAGTCTCAGCCTCCTCTTTTTATCCTCAGTCTCACTAACCTAGTCTCAGCCTCCTCTTTTTATCTTCAGTCGCACTGATTAGTCTCAGCCTCCTCTTTTTATCCTCAGTCTCACTGACTTATCTCCAGCCTCTTTTATTTACCCTCAGTCTCACTGACTTAGTCTCAGCCTCCTCTTTTTATCCTCAGTCTCACTAACCTAGTCTCAGCCTCCTCTTTTTATCTTCAGTCTCACTGACTTAGTCTCAGCCTCCTCTATTTACCCTCATTCTCACTGACTTAGTCTCAGCCTCCTCCATTTACCCTCAGTCTCACTGACTTATTCTCAGCCTCCTCTATTTACCCTCAATCTCACGGATTTGCTATCAGCCTCCTCTATTTACTTTCAGTCTCACTGATTTAGTCTCAGCCTCCTCTTTTTACTCTCAGCCTCCTCTATTTATCCTCAGTTTCACTGACTTAGTCTCAACGTCCTCTATTTACTCTCAGAGGCCCATTTATCAAGCTCCGTATGGAGCGTGTGGGCCTGTGTCTAAAGACTGCTTCTCCATAACCCTGCCGCATGTTTTCAGCAGGCGGACAGGAATCGGCACAATTCAACCCGATCGAGTACGATCGGGTTGATTGAAACCTCCCTGCTGGCGGCCCATTGGCCGCGAGTCTGCAGGGGGCGGCGTTGCACCAGCAGCTCTTGGGAGCTGCTGGTGCAATGCTGAATATGGAGAGCGTATTGCTCTCCGCATTCAGCGAGGTCTTGCGGACCTTATCCTCATTGTTGGATCAGGTCCGCAAGACCTTTGATAAATAGGCCTCTCAGTCTCACTGATTTACTCTCAGCCTCCTCTACTCTCAGGGGCCCATTTATCAAGCTCCGTATGGAGCTTGAAGGGCCGTGTTTCTGGCGAGCCTTCAGACTCACCACAAACACCAGTTATGAAGCAGCGGTCTATAATCCGCTGCTCCATAACCTGTCCACCTGCTCTGAGGAGGCGGACAGAGATGGCTGGAAATCAACCCAATCGAATACAATCAGGTTGATTGACACCTCCTGCTGGCGGCCGATTGGCCGAGAATCTGTAAGGAGCGGCGTTGCACCAGCAGTTCACAAGAGCTGCTGGTGCAATGCTTAATGCGGAGAGGCCTATTTATCAAAGCATCAACTATGTTGCATTCGCGGGCGTCAATACACTCGCCAAACATCGTGGCCGCGGATCTGAATATGATCTCAAAAAAGCCGTCAAAAACACGTGCGTCAAGTAAGGTGCGAAGAGCATCGGACTGGTGTTAACTAACAGTCATCAATTTCGCAGCTATTCAGACTTTTCTCAACTTTATTTATACCATTTCAATACTGTCCACGAACAAGCACATTTCTCTTTAGCACATTATTGTATATAGTGTAAATGTATGCTTTTTCTGAGCAGGACTAATTGCGAATATACTGCTAGATTACGAGTTTTGTCGGTAAAGCCGTGCATTGCTAACGAGCCTTTTTTTTTCCAGCGCTCACTTTAAACAACGCTGGTATTACAAGTTTTCTGAATGGCTGCGTTAGCCTCAGAAAAGTGAACGTTGAGCAAATTTAGCGCCACTTCTCACTGTAATACCAGCGTTGCTTACGGTAGCGGTACACTGGCTAAAACGTGCTCGTGCACAATCTCCCCATAGGAAACAATGGGGCCGAGACGGCTGAAAAAAAACCTAACACCTGCAAAAAAGCAGCGTTCAGCTCCTAACGCAGCCCCATTGTTTCCTATGGGAAAATACTTTCTAAGTCTACACCTAACACCCTAACATGAACCCCGAGTCTAAACACCCCTAATCTTACACTTATTAACCTCTAATCTGCCACCCCGACATCGTCGCCACCTGCATTATATTATTAACCCCTAATCTGCTGCACCGGACACCACCGCCACCTACATTATACCTATGAACCCCTAATCTGCTGCCCCTAACATTGCCGACACCTACATTATATTTATTAACCCCTAATCTGCCGCCCCCAACGTTGCCACCACCTACCTACAATTATTAACCCCTAATCTGCCGCCCCCAACGTCGCCACTACTATATTAAATGTATTAACCCCTAAACCTAAGTCTAACCCTAACACCCCCCTAACTTAAATCTATTTTTAATAAATCTAAATAAAATTACTATAATTAAATAAATTATTCCTATTTAAAACTAAATACTGTACCTATAAAATAAACCCTAATATAGCTACAATATAACTAATAGTTACATTGTAGCTATTTTAGGATTTATTTTTATTTTACAGGCAACTTTGTATTTATTTTAACTAGGCACAATAGTTATTAAATAGTTATTAACTATTTAATAACTACCTAGATAAAATAAATACAAATATACCTGTAAAATAAACCCTAACCTAAGTTATAATTACACCTAACACTACACGATAATTAAATTAATTAACTAAACTACCTACAGTTAAATACAATTAAATTAAATAAACTAAAATTACGAACCCCCCCCCACTAAATTACAGAAAATAAAAAAGAAATTACAATATTTTAAACTATTTACACCTAATATAATCCCCCTAATAAAATAAAAAAGCCCCCCAAAATAATAAAATTCCCTACCCTACACTAAATTACAAATTGCCCCAAAGTAATCAGCTCCTTTACCAGCCCTTAAAAGTGCTTTTTGTGGGGCATTGCCCCAAACTAATCAGCTCTTTTGCCTGTAAAAAAAAATACAATACCCCCCCAAATTAAAACCCACCACCCACATACCCCTACTCTAAAACCCACCCAATCCCCCCTTAAAAAAACCTAACACTAACCCCCTGAAGATCACCCTACCTTGAGCCGTCTTCACCCAGCCGGGCCGAAGTCTTCATCCAATCCGGCAAGAAGAGGTCCTGCAGAGGGTCCAAAGTCTTCATCCTATCCGGGCAGAAATGGACATCCAGACCGGAAGAAGTCTTCATCCAAGCGGCATCTTCTTTCTTCATCCTTCCGGAGCGGAGCGGCACCATCTTGAAGACCTCCCATGCGGAACATCCTCCTTGACAGTCGACTAGACGACGAATGACGGTTCCTTTAAATGACGTCATCCAAGATGGCGTCCCTCGAATTCCGATTGGCTGATAGGTTTCTATCAGCCAATCGGAATTAAGGTAGGAAAATCCGATTGGCTGATCCAATCAGCCAATCGGATTGACCCCGCATTCTATTGGCTGATCGGAACAGCCAATAGAATGTGAGGTCAATCCGATTGGCTGATTGGATCAGCCAATCAGATTGAACTTCAATCCGATTGGCTGATTGAATCAGCCAGTCGGATTTTTCCTACCTTAAATCCGATTGGCTGATAGGATTCTATCAGCCTATCGGAATTTGAGGGACGCCATCTTGGATGACGTCATTTAAAGGAACCGTCATTCGTAGTCTAGTCGTCGGTCAAGGAGCATGTTCCGCATCGGAGGTCTTCAAGATGGTGCCGCTCCGCCCCGGAAGGATGAAGAAAGAAGATGCCGCTTGGATGAAGACTTCTTCCGGTCTGGATGTCCTCTTCTGCCCGGATAGGATGAAGACTTCGGACCCTCTGGAGGACCTCTTCTTGCCGGATTGGATAAAGACTTCGGCCCGGCTGGGTGAAGACGGCTCAAGGTAGGGTGATCGTCAGGGGGTTAGTGTTAGGTTTTTTTAAGGGGGGATTGGGTGGGTTTTAGAGTAGGGGTATGTGGGTGGTGGGTTTTAATGTTGGGGGGTATTGTATTTTTTTTTACAGGTAAAAGAGCTGATTACTTTGGGGCAATGCCCCGCAAAAAGCCCTTTTAAGGGCTGGTAGAAGAGTTGATTACTTTGGGGCAATGCCCCGCAAAAGGCCCTTTTAAGGGCTATTTGTAATTTAGTGTAGGGTAGGGAATTTTATTATTTTGGGGGGGCTTTTTTATTTTATTAGGGGGATTAGATTAGGTGTAATTAGTTTAAAATATTGTAATTTCTTTTTTATTTTCTGTAATTTAGTGGGGGGTTTTTTCTCGTAATTTAGTTTATTTAATTTAATTGTATTTAATTGTAGGTAGTTTAGGTAATTAATTTAATTATAGTGTAGTGTTAGGTGTAATTGTAACTTAGGTTAGGGTTTATTTTACAGGTATATTTGTATTTATTTTATCTAGGTAGTTATTAAATAGTTAATAACTATTTAATAACTATTGTGCCTAGTTAAAATAAATACAAAGTTGCTTGTAAAATAAAAATAAATCCTAAATTAGCTACAATGTAACTATTAGTTATATTGTAGCTATGTTAGGGTTTATTTTATAGGCAAGTATTTAGTTTTAAATAGGAATAATTTATTTAATTATAGTAATTTTATTTAGATTTATTAAAAATAGATTTAAGTTAGGGGGTGTTAGGGTTAGGGTTAGCCTTAGGTTTAGGGGTTAATACATTTAATATAGTAGCAGCGATGTTGGGGGCGGCAGATTAGGGGTTAATAATTGTAGATAGGTGGCGGCGATGTTAGGGACAGCAGATTAGGGGTTAATAAAATTTAACTAGTGTTTGCGAGGCGGAAGTGCAGCGGTTTAGGGGTTAATATATTTATTAAAGTGGCGGCGATGTCCGGTCGGCAGATTAGGGGTTAATAATTGTAGGTAGGTGGCGGCGACGTTGGGGACGGCAGATTAGGGGTTAATAACAAATTTTATAGTGTTTGCGAGGCGGGAGTGCGGCGGTTTAGGGGTTAATACATTTATTATAGTGGCGGCGATGTCCGGTCGGCAGATTAGGGGTTAATAATTGTAGGTAGGTGGCGGCGACGTTGGGGGCGGCAGATTAGGGTTTAATAACTATAATGTAGGTGTCGGCGATGTTAGGGGCAGCAGATTAGGGGTTCATAGGTATAGTGTAGGTGGCGGCGATGTCAGTTCGGCAGATTAGGGGTTAACAATTTTTATTTTAGTGTTTGTGTTGTGGGGGGGCCTCGGTTTAGGGGTTAATAGGTAGTTTATGGGTGTTAGTGTACTTTGTAGCACTTTAGTTAAAGGGACACTGTACCCAATTTTTTTCTTTTGTAATTCAGAAAGAGCATGCAATTTTAAGCAACTTTCTAATTTACTCCTATTATCAATGTTTCTTTGTTCTCTTGCTATCATTATTTGAAAAAGAAGGCATCTTAGCTTTTTTTTGGTTTCAGTACTCTGGACAGCACTTTTTTATTGGTGAATGAATTTATCCACCAATCAGCAAGGACAACCCAGGTTGTTCACCAAAAATGGGCCGGCATCTAAACTTACATTCTTGCATTTCAAATAAAGATACCAAGAGAATGAAGAAAATTTGATAATAGGAGTAAATTAGAAAGTTGCTTAAAATTTCATGCTCAATCTGAATCACGAAAGAAAATTTTTGGGTACAGTGTCCCTTTAAGAGCTTTATGTTCCGGCGTTAGCCCATAAAACTCTTAAAGGGACATAATACTCATATGCTAAATCACTTGAAACTAATGCAGTATAACTGTAAAAAGCTGACAGGAAAATATCACCTGAGCATCTCTATGTAAAAAAGGAAGATATTTTACCTCACAATTTCCTCAGCTCAGCAGAGTAAGTTCTGTGTAAAAATTTATACTCAGCTGCTCCCAGCTGCAGGTAAAAATAAAAAAAAATATGAAGAAATGAACAGCAGTCAATCAGCATCAGCAGTGCTGAGGTCATGAACTCTTACTGTGATCTCATGAGATTTGACTTAACTCTCATGAGATTTCATAGTAAGCTCCCTTTACCTGATTGGTGAAATAATATGAGAGTTCACGAGGCTCATCCTTTCAGCTGTCCCAGGACAGACATACTAAAATGCTGCTTAGAAATCCTTTACAATGGGAGGTGGCTACTGAGGAGCTTTTGAGGTAAAATATCTTTCTTTTTTTACATAGAGATGTTCAGGAGATATTTTCTAGTCAGCTTTGTACAGCTATGCTGCATCACTTTCAAGTGTTTAAACATTTGGGTATTATAGCCCTTTAACTACTGACTTTTACATGCGGTAGGAGTCTTGGAGGTAGAGGCTGTACCGCTCACTTCTTCCAAGACTTGTAATACCGGCGTTAGGAAAATCCCATTAAAAAGATAAGATACGCAATTGATGTAAAGGGATTTGTGGTATGGAAAAGTTGCGGAAGAAAAGTGAGCGGTACACCTGTACCTGCCAAACTTGTAATACCAGTGGGCGTTAAAAAGCAGCGTTAGGACCCCTTAACGCTGCTTTTTAAGTCTCACGCCAAACTCGTAATCTAGCTGATAGCAAGTAGCAACATATTTGGTGCAAAGTGGAGAGTGAATTATTAGAATTCTTTTTAAGATTGGACATACATATTTTAGTATGTATATACACACAGATTGTTGTCAGAAATCTTTTGGAAACATATTTACATGTCCTGAAGTACAATGTTGTCTGTCATATCTCTGTGTTTATTTATATATTGTAAATGTATTATTATTCTGAGCAGGAATAATTTCGAATAGAACATGTAATCAGAGTATCATATGTATTTATTTGAAATATATGGCTATTTTAAAGGGATAGGAAAGTGA
Organism: Bombina bombina; assembly: GCF_027579735.1. Classification (NCBI taxonomy): domain Eukaryota; kingdom Metazoa; phylum Chordata; class Amphibia; order Anura; family Bombinatoridae; genus Bombina; species Bombina bombina. The sequence continues at coordinate 414,266,344 of NC_069505.1, forward strand.
AAATTTAAATTGCACTAGTGGGAGTTAGCTGCTAATCGGTGCCTGCACACATTTGTCTCTTGTGATTGGCTAAATAGATGTGTTTAGCTATCTGCCAGTAGTGCAATACTGTCCCTTCAGCAAAGGATAACAAGAGAATGAAGCAAATTTGATAATAGAAATAAATTGGAAAGTTGTTTAAAATTGTATGTTCTATCCAAATCTTGAAATAATATTTTGGGGTTTCCTGTCCCTTTAAGAGCTGGGCCAGGTTTCTCTCTGCACCTGTCTTACCCCTCCTGATTGCAATCTAGTTTTAAAAACCACCCCTTCACAGGTGTTATAAAATGGCCTGGCATATAAGATGACATTTCTTACTGAAAAAGAGATTCAAGAGAAGGAAGAAATACACTGAACATATCATGACAGTAAAGAGGTGAATTTAATGTCTGCTGTATCTGAATAATGACAGTTTAATGTTCGGGTGGGCTGTCCCTCTAAACTATCAGTTTAAGATTATATTGAATCAAACATCAATTCGAATTTTAAAATCCTTGTCTAAAATATTACACTGTGTGTCCTAATGTCAGCATCAATGTTTATGTTTAATACTAATTTCACATATACATACTTTCAAAGTATAATACACAATGTAACAAATGGCACTTACAAGTTCTGATGAGTGATCAATGACACAAGTATCGAGCATTTTGATTCGTTAATGATAGTTTAAAATGTATATTTGAATCAGATTGGCTGATGTCATAAATCTGTGATTATGCATATTCCAATCAAAAGTGGTGGAAAAAATTGACTAGTGTGTGGGTTATTTAGGAGTTTGCGTCATAATTGGTGCGAAAAGTGTGGCGTCAAATATGGCGCGAAGTGGAGAGTGGGACTTCATTACATGGCTTAAACATGGTGCACATAGATTTTTAAAAAAAATAAAAAGGAAGTTAGCTATATTATGTTGTGTATTTATATCATTTTTATCTCTATATCTGTTAGTGCGACAAGTTTGGAGCAAAACTTTGCACCTAATATGTAGAAATAATATTGCCCCCTTGATTTGTAATGAGAGACAAAGTTGTAGCATAATCCATCAGTAGTAATGTATTTTTCATTTTTATCCCTATATCTACTAGTGCACCAAATGTGGAGCAATAATATTGTTTGATTTTTGAAGAGTATACACATTTCATAGTTTGTAATTGACTTTTATTAGGTGATATGCTTCATTGTCTTGTAGCATCGAACATACGATTTCAGTGTTTTCCGACTCCCATTGAGTTCTATGGCATCTGCGACCTCAAGGGTGGCGAATTGAAAACTAGGTACGCTGCGTCGGAAAAGACACGAGCGTAACTGCTGAATTTTTGATAACTTCGTAACAGCTTCAAATAGTGTCGAAAAGGAAGTCGAATGAACACAATTCCGCTTGAATTCCACAGGTTTTCAACTTGCATCGATCTGCGTCGGATTGAGATTGCGGGATCGTATGTTACGTCACAAATTTCAACATTTGACGATATTGACGCTTTGATAATTACGGCGGATCAATCTCGCGACAATTACAACGCAGAATTCCAGCATATTTTCAATTGAAGCTTTGATAAATAGGCCTTGGACAGCGTATTGCTCTTTGCATTCAGCGATGTTTGTCGGACATGATCTGCTGATCGGATCATGTCGGACAAACATTTGTTAAATAGGCCCCTAAGTCCCACTGATTTACTCTCAGCCTCCTCTATTTACTCTCAGTCTCACTGACTTAGTCTCAGCTTCCTCTATTTACCCTCAGTCTCACTGACTTAGTCTCAGCCTCCTCTATTTACCCTCAGTCTCACTGATTTACTCTCAGCCTCCTCTATTTACTCTCAGTCTCACTGACTTAGTCTCAGCCTCCTCTATTTACCCTCAGTCTCACTGATTTACTCTCAGCCTCCTCTATTTACTCTCAGTCTCACTGACTTAGTCTCAGCCTCCTCTAGTTACTCTCAGTATCACTGACTTAGTCTCAGCCTCCTCTATTTACCCTCAGTCTCACTGATTTACTCTCAGCCTCCTCTATTTACTCTCAGTCTCACTGACTTAGTCTCAGCCTCCTCTATTTACCCTCAGTCTCACTAACTTAGTCTCAGCCTCCTCTATTTACCCTCAGTCTTACTGATTTACTCTCAGCCTCCTCTATTTACTCTCAGTCTCACTGACTTAGTCTCAGCCTCCTCTATTTACCCTCAGTCTCACTGACTTAGTCTCAGCCTCATCTATTTACCCTCAGTCTCACTGACTTAGTCTCAGCCTCCTCTATTTACCCTCAGTCTCACTGATTTACTCTCAGCCTCCTCTATTTACTCTCAGTCTCACTGACTTAGTCTCAGCCTCCTCTATACTCTCAGTATCACTGACTTAGTCTCAGCCTCCTATTTACCCTCAGTCTCACTGATTTACTCTCAGCCTCCTCTATTTACTCTCAGTCTCACTGACTTAGTCTCAGCCTCCTCTATTTACCCTCAGTCTCACTGACTTAGTCTCAACCTCCTCTATTTACCCTCAGTCTCACTAACTTAGTCTCAACCTCCTCTATTTACCCTCAGTCTCACTGACTTAGTCTCAGCCTCCTCCATTTACTCTCAGTCTCACTGATTTACTCAGCCTCCTCTATTTACTCTCAGTCTCACTGATTTACTCAGCCTCCTCTATTTACCCTCGGTTTCACTGATTTAGTCTCAGCCTCCTCTATTTACCCTCAGTCTCACTGATTTAGTCTCAGCCTCCTCTATTTACCCTCAGTCTCACTGACTTAGTCTCAGCCTCCTCTATTTACTCTCAGTCTCACTGACTTAGTCTCAGCCTCCTCTATTTAGTCTCAGCCTCCTCTATTTACCCTCAGTCTCACTGACTTAGTCTAAGCCTCCTCTATTTACCCTCAGTCTCACTGACTTAGTCTCAGCTTCCTCTATTTACCCTCAGTCTCACTGACTTAGTCTAAGCCGCCTCTATTTACCCTCAGTCTCACTGACTTAGTCTCAGCCTCCTCTATTTACTCTCAGTCTCACCGATTTTCTCTCAGCCTCCTCTTTTTACTCTCAACCTCCTCTATTTACCCTCAGTCTCACTGATTTAGTCTCAGCCTCCTCTATTTACCCTCAGTCTCACTGACTTAATCTTAGCCTCCTCTATTTACTCTCAGTCTCACTGACTTAGTCTCAGCCTCCTCTATTTACCTTCAGTCTCACTGACTTAGTCTCAGCCTCCTCTATTTACTCTCAGTCTCACTGATTTACTCAGCCTCCTCTATTTACTCTCAGTCTCACTGTTTTACTCAGCCTCCTCTATTTACCCTCAGTCTCACTGACTTAGTCTTAGCCTCCTCTATTTACCCTCAGTCTCAATGATTTACTCTCAGCCTCCTCCATTTACCCTCAGTCTCACTGACTTAGTCTCAGCCTCCTCTATTTACCCTCAGTCTCAATGATTTACTCTCAGCCTCCTCTATTTACCCTCAGTCTCACTGACTTAGTCTCAGTCTCCTCTAATTACCCTCAGTCTCACTAATTTAGTCTCAGCCTCCTCTATTTACTCTCAGTCTCACTGTTTTACTCTCAACTTCCTTTATAGTGCGACTGCTACAAGCCAACAGCAGCACAAATACTTTTTTAAATGAGGCCAGGACTGACAGAGTACAAAAGTGAAGCTTACATACTTATTGGCTGACACATGCATTTATCAATTGACAATGACATTGTTGGGTCATTATTGAATATTGTACATTTTACATTAACTGCACAAATGAACTGTACCTGTCATTGGTAGTTACACATATATACCACCCATTATTGGCTCAGTGGCCAAGCTCAGTTTCAGACCAGTAGCTCATTGGGGAACCAGTGCTCACTTTACCTATGTGTTTAACACCTCTGCTGGGGTTTATTACATAGCAAACAAAAGTGACATGATAAAATGCTGTAACACATTACAGACTTGTATTATTGTTCTTTTATTTCCCTTTCAATAAAAACACAAAAAAAACAGCAATATAAAAAAATCGGACATTTTTTGCTTCGCAGTCAGATCAACTCTGTTATCCCCAGTGACAGCGGAAATTGTAGTTCTGAAGAGATAACGATAGAGCGTAGTGATGCTTGTGGGTTTAATATAAAACGTTGCGCACCAAGCAGCCCTCTAGCAAGTGATAAGAGGAAATACAGTAAAGGAATTCAGCAATGTCTGGGATAGTTAATGGAATATTTGCACAATATATCTTTAGCGGCTTATGTAGATAAAAGTAAAAAAAAAGTGAGTAATTGAACAAGTTAGTTTTTATCTGACATTCAGAGCCATGTTTCTAGGTCACAAGGATGCCGTTTAGCACTGCAGATCTCCATTTGACGTCAGTGAAGTGGCTGTCTATGGGCATTAGAGGCTTAGCTGGCAATGTATATTTGGCTCTTGTGCCAATATTTCCTCTGTGGAAATAAATAGTTATGGCCAGACATTCTATTATATCCACTGAGGGTGATGACTAATTTCATGAAAAAAAACAACATATTTAATGTTGGTGGCTTCATCCTTGCAAAAAGAGGGAAAAAAGGGTTCCTCAGAGCCTCATATTATTTTATTGGACAGGCTAATGAAATATGGGCAAGACAAAGAAAACAAACGATGGCACTACTCAGGTTGTTGCCCTTTTAGATTTAAATGTTATTACGCCTATCAGAGAGGCTACAAGTGTCCAAATGAGTATCTAATGGGGCGGGTGCTGTACACTTAACAGAATTAATACATAGAAAAAAGTTTCAGTCCAGGACTGAAAAGGAGTGTACATATATAGCACTCAACAACCGTTTAGGCTAAATTATGGTTGACGGTACTAGCCAGAGCAAAATAGAAATGATATAAATGTCTGATTCAAATGTGTAAAACTTAACCTTTATTACTATAAATTTAAAAACAAAGTAACACAAACAAAACCCTAAATATTAAAAACACTGTCACGGTTTCGGGGTGTGTGAGCAAGCAACACAGGTATGGAGACTGCACCTGATAATTTGGAGCACCAATCGGGATGTTGTTACTAGAACAAACTGAATAATCACTTGGAGATTGTATAGTCTCCTAAGTGATGTGACGGTATTAAACAGTATAATCAGAAAAATGACTGCAGTATTCAAATCTCCTATATGGTAAAAACAGTATAAGGGGATATAAAATGCCAGAATAATATATCACTGGTTCATGTATCTAAGTGATGTTCTAAATTATGTGGAGCCACCTTGTATTTCACAATAAATTTGGATCAGCTAACCAACCTACAATCACTTAGGCTCATGCATCTTAAATATAGCTGATCCAAATTTATTGTGAAATACAAGGTGGCTCCACATAATTTAGAACATCACTTAGATACATGAACCAGTGATATATTATTCTGGCATTTTATATCCCCTTATACTGTTTTTACTACTACCGTCAACCATAATTTAGCCTAAACGGTTGTTGAGTGCTATATATGTACACTCCTTTTCAGTCCTGGACTGAAACTTTTTTCTATGCTAATGAAATATGTCTTGTTAAATAAGGGGAGCGAGAGGGAGGAGCAAGACTAAGGAGCAAAGGGGAGCGAGAGGGAGGAGCAAGACTAAGGAGCAAAGGGGAGCGAGAGGGAGGAGCAAGACTGAGGAGCAAAGGGGAGCGAGAGGGAGGAGCAAGACTGAGGAGCAAAGGGGAGCAAGAGGGAGGAGCAAGACTGAGGAGCAAAGGGGAGCAAGAGGGAGGAGCAAGACTGAGGAGCAAAGGGGAGCAAGAGGGAGGAGCAAGACTGAGGAGCAAAGGGGAGCGAGAGGGAGGAGCAAGATTGAGGAGCAAAGGGGAGCAAGAGGGAGGAGCAAGACTGAGGAGCAAAGGGGAGCGAGAGGGAGGAGCAAGACTGAGGAGCAAAGGGGAGCGAGAGGGAAGGGAAAAGACTGAGGAGCAAAGGGGAGCGAGAGAGAGGAGCAAGACTGAGGAGCAAAGGGGAGCGAGAGGGAAGAGCAAGACTGAGGATCAACGGGGAGCGAGAGGGAGGAGCAAGACTGAGGAGCAAAGGGGAGCGAGCGGGAGGAGCAAGACTGAGGAGCAAAAGAGAGGAGGTGATTGACCAATAAGAGAAAGATTCAGGGGAGCGAGAGGGAGGAGGGAGGCTGAACCAAAAGAGGGAGATTCAGGGGAGTGAGAAGGAGGATACTGACCCCAAAAGAGAGAGATTCAGGGGAGTGAGAAGGAGGATACTGACCCAAAAAGAGGGAGATTCAGGGGAGTGAGAAGGAGGATACTGACCCCAAAAGAGAGAGATTCAGGGGAGTGAGAAGGAGGAGACTGACCCAAAAAGAGGGAGATTCAGGGGAATGAGAAGGAGGAGTCTGACACAAAAGAGAGAGATTCAGGGGAGTGAGAAGGAGACTGACCCAAAAAGAGGGAGATTCAGGGGAACGAGAGGGAGGAGACTGGCCCAAAAGAGAGAGATTGATGGGAACGAGAGGGAGGAGTCTGACGAAAAAGAGAGATATTCAGGAAAACGAGAGGGAGGTGATTGATCCAAAAGAGAGATATTCAGGGAAACGAGAGGGAGGTGACTAATCCAAAAAGAGACAGATTCAGCGGAACGAGAGGGAGGAGTCTGATCCAAAAAGAGGGAGATTCAGGGGACGATAGGGAGGAGACTGATCCAAAAAGAGAGAGATTCAGGGGAACGAGAGGGATGAGACTGACCCAAAAATAGGGAGATTCAGGGAACGAGAGGGAGGTGACTGATCCAAAAAAAGAAATATTCAGGGGAAAGAGAGGGAGGAGACTGTTTCAAAAAGAGAGCGATTCAGGGGAAAGAGAGGGAGGAGACATATCCAAAAAGAGGGAGATTCAGGGGAAAGAGAGGGTGGAGACTGATAAAAGAAAAAGAAATTTCAGGGTAAAGAGAGGGAGGAGACTGTTTCAAAAAGAGAGAGATTCAGGGCAATGAGAGGGATGAGACTGACCCAAAAATAGGGAGAGTCAGGGGAATGAGAAGGAGGAGACTGACCTAAAAAGTGAGAGATTCAGGTGAATGAAAGGGAGGAGACTGACCCAAAAGAGTGATTCAGGTGAATGAAAGGGAGGAGACTGATTCAAAAAGAGAGAAATTCAGGGGAATGAGAATGAGGAGGCTGACCCAAAAAGAGAGAGAATCAGGGGAATGAGAGGGAGGAGTCTGACCCAAAAGAGAGAGATTCAGGGGAGTGAGAAGGAGGATACTGACCCAAAAATAGGGAGATTCAGGGGAGTGAGAAGGAGGATACTGACCCCAAAAGAGAGAGATTCAGGGGAGTGAGAAGGAGGAGACTGACCCAAAAAGAGAGAGATTCAGGGGAGTGAGAAGGAGGAGACTGACCCAAAAAGAGGGAGATTCAGGGGAACGAGAAGGAGGAGTCTGACACAAAAGAGAGAGATTCATGGGAGTGAGAAGGAGACTGACCCAAAAAGAGGGAGATTCAGGGGAACGAGAGGGAGGAGACTGGCCCAAAAGAGAGAGATTGATGGGAACGAGAGGGAGGAGTCTGACGAAAAAGAGAGATATTCAGGAAAACGAGAGGGAGGTGACTAATCCAAAAAGAGACAGATTCAGCGGAACGAGAGGGAGGAGTCTGATCCAAAAAGAGGGAGATTCAGGGGACGATAGGGAGGAGACTGATCCAAAAAGAGAGAGATTCAGGGGAACAAGAGGGATGAGACTGACCCAAAAATAGTGAGATTCAGGGAACAAGAGGGAGGTGACTAATCCAAAAAGAGACAGATTCAGCGGAACGAGAGGGAGGAGTCTGATCCAAAAAGAGGGAGATTCAGGGGACGATAGGGAGGAGACTGATCCAAAAAGAGAGAGATTCAGGGGAACGAGAGGGATGAGACTGACCCAAAAATAGGGAGATTCAGGGAACGAGAGGGAGGTGACTGATCAAAAAAAAGAAATATTCAGGGGAAAGAGAGGGAGGAGACTGTTTCAAAAAGAGAGCGATTCAGGGGAAAGAGAGGGAGGAGACATATCCAAAAAGAGGGTGATTCAGGGTAAAGAGAGGGTGGAGACTGATAAAAAAAAGAAATTTCAGGGTAAAGAGAGGGAGGAGACTGTTTCAAAAAGAGAGAGATTCAGGGCAATGAGAGGGATGAGACTGGCCCCAAAATAGGGAGAGTCAGGGGAATGAGAAGGAGGAGACTGACCCAAAAAGAGAGAGATTCAGGTGAATGAAAGGGAGGAGGCTGACCCAAAAGAGTAATTCAGGTGAATGAAAGGGAGGAGACTGATTCAAAAATAGAGAAATTCAGGGGAATGAGAATGATGAGGCTGACCCAAAAAGAGAAAGAATCAGGGGAATGAGAGGGAGGAGTCTGACCCAAAAGAGAGAGATTCAGGGAAGTGAGAGGGAGGATACTGATCCAAAAAGAGAGAGATTCAGGGGAAGGAAAGGGAGGAGACTGATCCAAAAAGAGAGAGATTCAGGGGAATGAAAGGGAGGAGACTGATCCAAAAAGAGAGAGATTCAGTAGAATGAAAGGGAGGAGACTGATCCAAAAAGAGAGAGATTCAGGGGAACGAGAGGGATGAGACTGACCCAAAAAGAGGGAGATTCAGGGGAATGAGAGGGAGGTGACTGATCCAAAAAGAGAGATATTCAGGGGAAAGAGAGGGTGGAGACTGATAAAAAAAAAAAGAAATTTCAGGGTAAAGAGAGGGAGGAGACTGTTTCAAAAAGAGAGAGATTCAGGGCAATCAGAGGGATGAGACTGACCCAAAAATAGGGAGAGTCAGGGGAATAAGAAGGAGGAGACTGACCCAAAAAGAGAGAGATTCAGGTGAATGAAAGGGAGGAGACCGACCCAAAAGAGTGATTCAGGTGAATGAAAGGGAGGAGACTGATTCAAAAAGAGAGAAATTCAGGGGAATGAGAATGAGGAGGCTGACCCAAAAAGAGAGAGAATCAGGGGAATGAGAGGGAGGAGTCTGACCCAAAAGAGAGAGATTCAGGGAAGTGAGAGGGAGGATACTGATCCAAAAAGAGAGAGATTCAGGGGAATGAAAGGGAGGAGACTGATCCAAAAAGAGAGAGATTCAGGGGAATGAAAGGGAGGAGACTGATCCAAAAAGAGAGAGATTCAGGGGAATGAAAGGGAGGAGACTGATACAAAAAGAGAGAGATTCAGGGGAACGAGAGGGATGAGACTGACCCAAAAAGAGGGAGATTCAGGGGAATGAGAGGGAGGTGACTGATCCAAAAAGAGAGATATTCAGAGGAAAGAGATGGAGGAGACTGATCCAAAAAGAGGGAGATCCAGGGGAAAGAGAGGGAGGAGACTGAGCCAAAAATAGGGAGAGTCAGGGGAATAAGAAGGAGGAGACTTACCCAAAAAGAGAGAGATTCAGGTGAATGAAAGGGAGGAGACTGATCCAAAAAAAGAGATTCAGGGGAATGAGAATGAGGAGGCTGACCCAAAAAGAGAGAGAATCAGGGGGATGAGTGGGAGGAGTCTGACCCAAAAGAGAGAGATTCAGGGAAATGAGAGGGAGAAGACTGATCCAAAAAGAGAGAGATTCAGGGGAATGAAAGGGAGAAGACTGATCCAAAAAGAGGGAGATTCAGTGGAAAGAGAGGGAGGAGACTGAGCCAAAAATAGGGAGAGTCAGGGGAATAAGAAGGAGGAGACTTACCCAAAAAGAGAGAGATTCAGGTGAATGAAAGGGAGGAGACTGATCCAAAAAAAGAGATTCAGGGGAATGAGAATGAGGAGGCTGACCCAAAAAGAGAGAGAATCAGGGGGATGAGTGGGAGGAGTCTGACCCAAAAGAGAGAGATTCAGGGAAATGAAAGGGAGAAGACTGATCCAAAAAGAGGGAGATTCAGGGGAATGAAAGGTAGGAGACTGATCCAAAAAGAGAGAGATTCAGGGGAATGAGAGGGAGGAGACTGATCCAAAAAGAGGGAGATTCAGGGGAATGAAAAGGAGGAGACTGATCCAAAAAGAGGGAGAATTAGGGAACGAGAGGGAGGTGACTGACCCGAAAGAGAGATTCAAGGGAATGAGAGGGCGGAGACTGACCCAAAAAGAGGGAGATTCAGGGGAACAAGAGGGAGGAGACTGAGGAGGGAAAGGGAAGAGGGAGAATCAGAATGACTCCCTAAGACAGAGAGAGAGGAAGGAGGCTGAGCCCAAAAAAGAGAAATTTTGAGGCATGAAAGGTAGGGGACTGACTAAAAGAAAAAAAGAGATTCAGGGGAACGAGAAGGAGGAGTCTGACCCCAAAAGAGAGAGATTCATGAGAGGGAGGAGGGTGATATCTAAAGAGAGAGATTCATGAGAGGGAGGAGTCTGACCCAAAAGAGAGAGATTCAGGGGAGTGAGAAGGAGGATACTGACCCAAAAAGAGGGAGATTCAGGGGAGTGAGAAGGAGGATACTGACCCCAAAAGAGAGAGATTCAGGGGAGTGAGAAGGAGGAGACTGACCCAAAAAGAGAGAGATTCAGGGGAGTGAGAAGGAGGAGACTGACCCAAAAAGAGGGAGATTCAGGGGAACGAGAAGGAGGAGTCTGACACAAAAGAGAGAGATTCATGGGAGTGAGAAGGAGACTGACCCAAAAAGAGGGAGATTCAGGGGAACGAGAGGGAGGAGACTGGCCCAAAAGAGAGAGATTGATGGGAACGAGAGGGAGGAGTCTGACGAAAAAGAGAGATATTCAGGAAAACGAGAGGGAGGTGATTGATCCAAAAGAGAGATATTCAGGGAAACGAGAGGGAGGTGACTAATCCAAAAAGAGACAGATTCAGCGGAACGAGAGGGAGGAGTCTGATCCAAAAAGAGGGAGATTCAGGGGACGATAGGGAGGAGACTGATCCAAAAAGAGAGAGATTCAGGGGAACGAGAGGGATGAGACTGACCCAAAAATAGGGAGATTCAGGGAACGAGAGGGAGGTGACTGATCAAAAAAAAGAAATATTCAGGGGAAAGAGAGGGAGGAGACTGTTTCAAAAAGAGAGCGATTCAGGGGAAAGAGAGGGAGGAGACATATCCAAAAAGAGGGTGATTCAGGGGAAAGAGAGGGTGGAGACTGATAAAAAAAAAAGAAATTTCAGGGTAAAGAGAGGGAGGAGACTGTTTCAAAAAGAGAGAGATTCAGGGCAATGAGAGGGATGAGACTGACCCAAAAATAGGGAGAGTCAGGGGAATGAGAAGGAGGAGACTGACCCAAAAAGAGAGAGATTCAGGTGAATGAAAGGGAGGAGGCTGACCCAAAAGAGTGATTCAGGTGAATGAAAGGGAGGAGACTGATTCAAAAATAGAGAAATTCAGGGGAATGAGAATGAGGAGGCTGACCCAAAAAGAGAGAGAATCAGGGGAATGAGAGGGAGGAGTCTGACCCAAAAGAGAGAGATTCAGGGAAGTGAGAGGGAGGAGACTGATCCAAAAAGAGAGAGATTCAGGGGAATGAGAGGGAGGAGTCTGACCCAAAAGAGAGAGATTCAGGGAAGTGAGAGGGAGGATACTGATCCAAAAAGAGAGAGATTCAGGGGAAGGAAAGGGAGGAGACTGATCCAAAAAGAGAGAGATTCAGGGGAAGGAAAGGGAGGAGACTGATCCAAAAAGAGAGAGATTCAGGGGAATGAAAGGGAGGAGACTGATCCAAAAAGAGAGAGATTCAGGGGAATGAAAGGGAGGAGACTGATCCAAAAAGAGAGAGATTCAGGGGAACGAGAGGGATGAGACTGACCCAAAAAGAGGGAGATTCAGGGGAATGAGAGGGAGGTGACTGATCCAAAAAGAGAGATATTCAGGGGAAAGAGAGGGTGGAGACTGATAAAAAAAAAAAAAGAAATTTCAGGGTAAAGAGAGGGAGGATACTGTTTAAAAAAGAGAGAGATTCAGGGCAATCAGAGGGATGAGACTGACCCAAAAATAGGGAGAGTCAGGGGAATAAGAAGGAGGAGACTGACCCAAAAAGAGAGAGATTCAGGTGAATGAAAGGGAGGAGACCGACCCAAAAGAGTGATTCAGGTGAATGAAAGGGAGGAGACTGATTCAAAAAGAGAGAAATTCAGGGGAATGAGGATGAGGAGGCTGACCCAAAAAGAGAGAGAATCAGGGGAATGAGAGGGAGGAGTCTGACCCAAAAGAGAGAGATTCAGGGGAATGAAAGGGAGGAGACTGATCCAAAAAGAGAGAGATTCAGGGGAATGAAAGGGAGGAGACTGATCCAAAAAGAGAGAGATTCAGGGGAATGAAAGGGAGGAGACTGATCCAAAAAGAGAGAGATTCAGGGGAACGAGAGGGATGAGACTGACCCAAAAAGAGGGAGATTCAGGGGAATGAGAGGGAGGTGACTGATCCAAAAAGAGAGATATTCAGAGGAAAGAGAGGGAGGAGACTGATCCAAAAAGAGGGAGATCCAGGGGAAAGAGAGGGAGGAGACTGTTTCACAAAGAGAGAGATTCAGGAGAAAGAGAGGGAGGAGACTGATCCAAAAAGAGGGAGATTCAGGGGAAAGAGAGGGAGGAGACTGAGCCAAAAATAGGGAGAATCAGGGGAATAAGAAGGAGGAGACTTACCCAAAAAGAGAGAGATTCAGGTGAATGAAAGGGAGGAGACTGATCCAAAAAAAGAGATTCAGGGGAATGAGAATGAGGAGGCTGACCCAAAAAGAGAGAGAATCAGGGGGACGAGTGGGAGGAGTCTGACCCAAAAGAGAGAGATTCAGGGAAATGAGAGGGAGAAGACTGATCCAAAAAGAGAGAGATTCAGGGGAATGAAAGGGAGGAGACTGATCCAAAAAGAGAGAGATTCAGGGGAATGAGAATGAGGAGGATGACCCAAAAAGAGAGAGATTCAGGGGAATGAAAGGGAGGAGACTGATCCAAAAAGAGAGAGATTCAGGGGAAAGAGAATGAGGAGGCTGACCCAAAAAGAGAGAGATTCAGGGGAATGAAAGGGAGGAGACTGATCCAAAAAGAGAGAGATTCAGGGGAATGAGAGGGAGGAGACTGATCCAAAAAGAGGGAGATTCAGGGGAATGAAAGGGAGAAGACTGATCCAAAAAGAGGGAGATTCAGGGGCTATGAAAGGGAGAAGACTGATCCAAAAAGAGGGAGATTCAGGGGAAGGAAAGGGAGGAGACTGATCCAAAAAGAGAGATATTCAGAGGAAAGAGAGGGAGGAGACTGATCCAAAAAGAGGGAGATCCAGGGGAAAGAGAGGGAGGAGACTGTTTCACAAAGAGAGAGATTCAGGAGAAAGAGAGGGAGGAGACTGATCCAAAAAGATGGAGATCCAGGGGAAAGAGAGGGAGGAGACTGAGCCAAAAATAGGGAGAATCAGGGGAATAAGAAGGAGGAGACTTACCCAAAAAGAGAGAGATTCAGGTGAATGAAAGGGAGGAGACTGATCCAAAAAGAGAGAGATTCAGGGGAACGAGAGGGATGAGACTGACCCAAAAAGAGGGAGATTCAGGGGAATGAGAGGGAGGTGACTGATCCAAAAAGAGAGATATTCAGGGGAAAGAGAGGGTGGAGACTGATAAAAAAAAAAAGAAATTTCAGGGTAAAGAGAGGGAGGATACTGTTTAAAAAAGAGAGAGATTCAGGGCAATCAGAGGGATGAGACTGACCCAAAAATAGGGAGAGTCAGGGGAATAAGAAGGAGGAGACTGACCCAAAAAGAGAGAGATTCAGGTGAATGAAAGGGAGGAGACCGACCCAAAAGAGTGATTCAGGTGAATGAAAGGGAGGAGACTGATTCAAAAAGAGAGAAATTCAGGGGAATGAGGATGAGGAGGCTGACCCAAAAAGAGAGAGAATCAGGGGAATGAGAGGGAGGAGTCTGACCCAAAAGAGAGAGATTCAGGGGAATGAAAGGGAGGAGACTGATCCAAAAAGAGAGAGATTCAGGGGAATGAAAGGGAGGAGACTGATCCAAAAAGAGAGAGATTCAGGGGAATGAAAGGGAGGAGACTGATCCAAAAAGAGAGAGATTCAGGGGAACGAGAGGGATGAGACTGACCCAAAAAGAGGGAGATTCAGGGGAATGAGAGGGAGGTGACTGATCCAAAAAGAGAGATATTCAGAGGAAAGAGAGGGAGGAGACTGATCCAAAAAGAGGGAGATCCAGGGGAAAGAGAGGGAGGAGACTGTTTCACAAAGAGAGAGATTCAGGAGAAAGAGAGGGAGGAGACTGATCCAAAAAGAGGGAGATTCAGGGGAAAGAGAGGGAGGAGACTGAGCCAAAAATAGGGAGAATCAGGGGAATAAGAAGGAGGAGACTTACCCAAAAAGAGAGAGATTCAGGTGAATGAAAGGGAGGAGACTGATCCAAAAAAAGAGATTCAGGGGAATGAGAATGAGGAGGCTGACCCAAAAAGAGAGAGAATCAGGGGGACGAGTGGGAGGAGTCTGACCCAAAAGAGAGAGATTCAGGGAAATGAGAGGGAGAAGACTGATCCAAAAAGAGAGAGATTCAGGGGAATGAAAGGGAGGAGACTGATCCAAAAAGAGAGAGATTCAGGGGAATGAGAATGAGGAGGCTGACCCAAAAAGAGAGAGATTCAGGGGAATGAAAGGGAGGAGACTGATCCAAAAAGAGAGAGATTCAGGGGAAAGAGAATGAGGAGGCTGACCCAAAAAGAGAGAGATTCAGGGGAATGAAAGGGAGGAGACTGATCCAAAAAGAGAGAGATTCAGGGGAATGAGAGGGAGGAGACTGATCCAAAAAGAGGGAGATTCAGGGGAATGAAAGGGAGAAGACTGATCCAAAAAGAGGGAGATTCAGGGGCTATGAAAGGGAGAAGACTGATCCAAAAAGAGGGAGATTCAGGGGAATGAAAGGGAGGAGACTGATCCAAAAAGAGAGAGATTCAGGGGAATGAAAAGGAGGAGACTGATCCAAAAAGAGGGAGAATTAGGGGAACGAGAGGGAGGTGACTGACCCGAAAGAGAGATTCAAGGGAATGAGAGGACGGAGACTGACCCAAAAAGAGGGAGATTCAGGGGAACAAGAGGGAGGAGACTGAGGAGGGAAAGGGAAGAGGGAGAATCAGAATGACTCCCTAAGACAGAGAGAGAGGAAGGAGGCTGAGCCCAAAAAAGAGAAATTTTGAGGCATGAAAGGTAGGGGACTGACTAAAAGAAAAAAAGAGATTCAGGGGAACGAGAAGGAGGAGACTAACCCCAAAAGAGAGAGATTCATGAGAGGGAGGAGGGTGATATCTAAAGAGAGAGATTCATGAGAGGGAGGAGTGTGATATCTAAATAGAGAGATTCAGGGGAGTGAGAGGGAGGAAGGAGGCTAACTCCAAAAGACTTTCTAATTCCTAAATTATTTTTAAGTTTAATCAGATTTCAACTTATCTACGAAAATCAACCTTTAAATATTACATTTTGTTCATTTGAATGTTGATTCTTATAGACTTATATTGAATTCACTAGTAGTCAACTAGTTATAAGGTAGAAAAATAAACCATCTATAGGGGTCGATTTATCAAAGGCTTTCGCCAGCCTTCGACCCCCTACGACTGCAGGTTCTTACAAGAGAACCTGCAGTCCGTATTTAACAAGCAGTGGTCATCGGACCGCTGCTTCCCTAACCTTTCTCGTCCGACTGGGGAGATTGACAGCTCCTGCCCGCTCGTGATTGGCTGTGCACGGGCAAGGGGCGTTGCACAAGAGCGCAAAATTGTGTTCTTGTGCAATGTTGAATTCTGGTAGTGGAATTCAGCCCGCAGCTTGATAAATTGACCCCTATAATGTCTGCATGAGTGTCTGTGTTTATCTATTCATGTTTTATTCAGTGTGCATGAGTGTTTATATGTGCATATAAATGCAATATGTGTGTATTTGTGTTTGTTTATGTATTGATATATTGGTTTGTGATTGTGTATATATAATGTTGTGTGAAGTTGTATATATTTGTGTTTTGTGTGTGCATGTAAACATGTGTTTTTATGTATGTTTTTGTGGTTGTAGATGTGTGTGAATGTGTGTATATGTATATTTTTGTGTGTATGTGTGTGTTTTTGTGTGCTTATTTGTATATGTGTATTTATGTCTGTGTGTTTTTGTGGGTGTAAATATGTGTGTTTATTCCTATGTGTGTATATGTTTGTTTTTGTGGGTGTCGATGTATTTGCATTTGTGTGCATATGTATATAAGTATTTTTGTTTTGTGTGTATGTGTGATTTTGTTTGCGTGTATGTAAATGTGTGTTTATGTCTGTGTGTATATGTATATTTGTGTGTGTATATATTTGTATATACTGTATATATATATATATATGTGTGTGTATTTTTGTGTATATATGCATGTTTTTGTGTGCATGTGTGTGCATGTATATGTGTTTTTTTGTGTATGCATGTGTATTGTGTGCACATTTGCATATGTGTATTTTTGTGTATGTGTGTTTTTGTGTGCATGTGTTTGTATGCATATGTGTATTTTTGTGTATGTATTTGTATTGTGTGCATGTATATATGTGTTTTTCTGTATGTGTGTTTTTGTATGCATGTGTGTGTATGTACTGTATATGTGTATTTTTGTGTAGGTGTGTGTATATATGCATTTATGTGTGTGTATGTGTTTTTGTATGCATGTATATGTATATGTGTGTTTATGCCTGCAAGTGTGTATATGTGTGTTTATGCCTGCATGTGTATATGTGTGTTTATGCCTGCATGTGTGTATTTGTGTGTTTATGCCTGCATGTGTATTTGTGTGTTTATGCCTGCATGTGTATATTTTATGGATATGTGTGTGTGTGCTGTACATGTGTTTGTTAGCCATATATTTCTATGATTTATAGGACATATGATACCTTTTTGCTTTCATGCTGTACGTGTTGCTCTGCTTATATCTTGTGTTACTTTATTCAGGGCTGTTTTATAAGACAGCAGCGTCTTTTACAAATTGGCTGCATTCATACATGAATACAAATTATAATAGAAGATGAGACAGAGCAGGCAAATAGGGTGACATCATCGCTGGGTAGGAGAGAGGGATATCCCCATCAAAATATAAACAGTTATTCCAACAAGAGGAACAACAGAAGGTATTTCCTTAAAAAAAAGTGAAGGAGCGTTTAACTGTTTTATAGGCAGGGTTCTAATCCTGGCATTGCAGGAGTTAAGAATAAAGATTTTCCCATCTGATAAATGACATATGGCAGTGCTGCAGGGCCAGTCTTTGACACCTCAAATATGGCTGTTCTCTTGGGCATTGATGGTTGCCATGGAGAAGCTGTTAGCAGTTGGATAGGGACCTTGTGTGGTTTTGTGGTAAATAATTAAAATTGATAAATGTATTAAAAGCTAATGGTACCCGGAGGGCTGTGCATGCTTTTCATGTATGGGATTAACCCATTCACTGTCTACATGGACTCCTGGCATAGGAAGAGTTAATATATGAGATGAATCGGTTAGTGCTTCAGTAAGGGGTTAATGCAGATTGTTAGTCACCTAACATGTTTTAGTCTTTTGTTCTTATGTCATTGTGTGACTGGACTCTGATAATCCACTTCCTGAATTTATATTGGCAAATGTTGCGCTGGATTGACACAAAAATCCTACACAATGACACAGCAAGAAGACACACATACACTGGGAAACACACATATAAACACACAGGAGAGACACACACATACACACACATGCAAACATGGGGAAGACATATAGTTACACACACAGTAAGACACCCACATAGAGTGGTAGCCATAAAGTAACTGGGAGACACACATACACACACATTGGCACAAGGGGAAGACACATAGTTACACAAAGAGGGGGCAGTTGCAATTATACAGGGAAAACATGCACACATACACAGGGATATATATATATATATATATATATATATATATATATATATATATATATATATATATATATATATATATATATATAGGGAGACACACAGTGACACATACTGGTAGACACACATAAGGGAGACACACAGTGACACATGCTGGTAGACACACATACTCACACACATAAGGGAGACACACAGTGACACATACTGGTAGACACACATACTCACACACATAAGGGAGACACACAGTGCCACATACTGGTAGATACCCATATACACACACACACACACACACACACACACAGGGAAAGATACACAGTGACACATACTGATAAACACACATACTCACACACATAAGGGAGACAGTGGCACATATTGGTAGACACACATACTCACACATATAAGGGAGACACACAGTGACACATACTGGTAGACACACATACTCAAATACTGATAGACACATTCACACAGAAACACAGGGGGAGACACACAGTGACACATACTGGTAGACACACATACTCAAATACTGATAGACACATTCACACAGAAACACAGGGGGAGACACACAGTGACACATACTGGTAGACACAGATAAACACAAACTTACACAAACACAGGGGAAGACACAGCAAGACAGATACTGGTAGACACACATACACACAGAAACACAGGGGGAGACACTCAGTCACATATACTGGTGGTAGATACCCATACACACACACAGGGGAAGACACACAGTGACACATACTGATAGACACATTCACACAGAAACACAGGGGGAGACATACAGTGACACATACTGGTAGACACAGATAAACACAAACTTACACAAACACAGGGGAAGACACAGCAAGACAGATACTGGTAGACACACATACACACAGAAACACAGGGGGAGACACTCAGTCACATATACTGGTGGTAGATACCCATACACACACACAGGGGAAGACACACAGTGACACATACTGATAGACACATTCACACAGAAACACAGGGGGAGACATACAGTGACACATACTGGTAGACACACATACACACACACAGGGAAAGACACACGGTGACACATGCTGAGACACACATACTCACACACATAAGGGAGACACACAGTAACACATACTGGTAGACACACATACTCACACACATAAGGAAGACACACAGTGACACATGCTGGTAGACACACATACGGGGGAGACACATAGTGACATATACTGATAGACACATTTACACACAAACACAGGGGGAGACACACAGTGCCACATACTGCACATACTGGTTGACACACATACTCACACATATAAGGAAGACACACAGTGACATACACTGGTAGACACACATACTTAGGCACATGGGGAGACACAGTGACACATACTGGTAGACACACATACTCACACACAGGGGAAGACACACAGTGACATATACTGGTAGACACACACACACACACAGGGGATGACACACAGTGACACATACTGGTAGACACACATGCTCAGACATTAGCATCTATTTATCAAGCCGTCAACCGCAAATACGCTGGAATTCCGCAGCGTATTTGTGGCGAGCCTGATTCTCCTTAGTTATCAAACCCTACAAACCGGCAAAAGTAGAATTTGGTGACATAACATATGATCCGCCGGTCTCAATCCGACACAGATCGATTCTTACGTCGCAGATGTTCCGAACGCAAGTTTGGCACTATCTGACTACTTTTGCTAGTTATCAAATAACTACCAGGTACGCTCGCCACTATTCCGGCCCAGCGTACCTGGTTTTCAATCCGCCACCCTGGAGGCGGCGGATGCCATAGGAATCAATGGGAGTCGGAAAGCAGCGAAAGCTTATGTTCGCTGCTGTCTGATATCCCATTGATTCCTATGGGAATGTTTACACCTAACACCCTTACAGGTACCCCGAGTCTAAACACCCCTAATCTGCCCCCCCACACCGCCGCCACCTAAATAAAAGTTATTAACCCCTATCCCGCTGCTCCCGGACCCCGCCGCAACTAAATAAACGTATTAACCCCTAAACCGCCTCTTCCAGAGCCCGCCGCCACCTACATTATACTTATTAACCCCTAATCTTCCGCACCTACACCGCCGCCACCTACATTATATTTATTAACCCCTAATCTGCCGCCCCCAACGTCGCCGACACTATATTAAATGTAATAACCACTAAACCTAAGTCTAACCCTAACATCCCCTAACTTAAATATAATTTAAATAAATCTGAATAAATATTCCTATCATTAAATAAATAATTCCTATTTAAAACTAAATACTTAACTATAAAATAACCCCTAAGATAGCTACAATATAACTAATAGTTACATTGTAGCTAGCTTAGGGTTTATTTTTATTCTACAGGCAACTTTGTATTTATTTTAACTAGGTACAATAGTTATTAAATAGTTATTAACTATTTAAAAAAGTCCTAGTTAAAATAAATACAAATATACCAGTAAAATAAAACCTAACCTAAGTTACAATTATACCTAACACTACACTATAATTAAATAAATTAAGTAAACTAAATACAATTAAATACAATTAAAAATTTTTTATCTGAAGTACAAAAAAAACATTTTTTTGAAGTTCAATCCTATTGGCTGATCCAATCAGCCAATAGAATTCAAGCTCAATCCTATTGGCTGATTGCATCAGCCAATAGGATTTTTCCTACCTTAATTCCGATTGGCTGATAGAATTCTATCAGCCATTCGGAATTGAAGGGACGCCATCTTGGATGACGTCACTTAAAGTAACTTTCATTCTTCAGTCGCCATCGTCAGAAGAGGATGCTCCGCGTCTTGAAGATGGAGCCGCTCCGCGCCGCCTGGATGAAGACTTCTGACCGTCTGGAGGACCACTTCTGCCCCGTCTGGAGGACCACTTCTGCCGGCTTCGTGGAGGACTTCGGCCTGGTTGGGTGAAGACTTCTCAAGGTAGGGTGATCTTCAAGGGGTTAGCGTTAGGGTTTTTTTTAAGGGGGGATTGGGTGGGTTTTAGAGTAGGGTTGGTTGTGTGGGTGGTGGGTTTTAATGTTGGGGGGGTATTTGTATTTTTTTTTTACAGGTAAAAGAGCTGATTACTTTGGGGCAGTGCCCCGCAAAAGGCCCCTTTAAGGGCTATTTGTAATTTAGTGTAGGGTAGGGCTTTTTTTATTTTGTTAGGGGGAATAGATTAGGTGTAATTAGTTTAAAAATCTTGTAATTATTTTATTATTTTCTGTAATTTAGTGGGGGTTTTTTTGTACTTTAATTGTATTTAGTTTTGTTAATTTATTTAATTATAGTGTAGTGTTAGGTGTAATTGTAACTTAGGTCAGGTTTTATTTTACAGGTATATTTGTATTTATTTTAACTAGGAAGTTATTAAATAGTTAATAACTATTTTATAACTATTGTACCTAGTTAAAATAAATACAAAGTTGCCTGTAAAATAAAAATAAACCCTAAGCTAGCTACAAAGTAACTATTAGTTATATTGTAGCTATCTTAGGGTTTATTTTACAGGTAAGTATTTAGTTTTAAATAGGAATAATTTATTTAATGATAGTAATATTTATTTAGAGTTATTTAAATTATATTTAAGTTAAGGGGTGTTAGGGTTATGGTTAGACTTAGTATTAGGGGTTAATAAATTTAATATAGTGGCGGCGACGTTGGGGGTGGCAGATTAGGGGTTAATAAATGTAGGTAGGTGGCGGTGGTGTAGGGGGGGGCAGATTAGGGGTTAATAAATATAATGTAGGTGGCGGTGGGCTCCTGGAGTGGCGGTTTAGGGGTTAATAATTGTATTTAGTTGCGGTTTAGGGGTTAAACACTTTATTAGAGTTGCGGCGGGGTCCGGGAGCGGCGGGTTAAGGGTTAAACACTTTATTAGAGTTGCTGTGGGGTCCAGGAGCGGCGGTATAGGGGGTAAACAATATAGTATAGTGGCAGTGTTTAGTGACAGGGTACCAATAAAGCTGTAAAAAAGTCAAAGAGCAGCGAGATTGATGACTGTTAGTTAACAACAGTCCGCTGCTCATCGCCCCGTACTTAGTGTGCGGCTTTTTGACAGCTTTTTTGATAATTTTGGAGAACGTATTCAGGTTCGCGGCAGCAATGTTAGGCAATCTTAGGCTAGTGTATTGGTGCCGTAGAATGCAAGTAAGTTGACGCTTTGATAAATAGATGCCATAGGGTGAGACACATAATTACATATACTGGTAGACATACATACAC
The DNA here is from genome assembly GCF_027579735.1 of Bombina bombina. Lineage (NCBI taxonomy): Eukaryota > Metazoa > Chordata > Amphibia > Anura > Bombinatoridae > Bombina > Bombina bombina. Next base: position 414,288,397 of record NC_069505.1, read on the forward strand.
ACAAATACAGGGGGAGACACTCAGTGACACATACTGGTAGACACACATACACACACAAACAAAGGGGGAAACACACAGTGACATATACTGGTAGACACACATACACATACAAACAGAGGGAGACACACAGTGACATATACTGCCACTGGTAACATGTAACATAGTAGATGAGGTTGAAAATAGACCGAAGTCCATCGAGTTCAGTCTATACAAATATACAGTAAAATACTTACAAAAAGCTCCAGTTAAGCTTAAATAATCCCACTAAAAGGTGACCCATTTAATACAAGCAATCATATCCATGAATTCTGTTTGTAGACAGAAATGTATCCAAACAATTTTTAAATGTATCTATGGTATTAGTATTCACTTAGGTTCAATGTTGTCTTACAGCGCTGAAAGTGTGGACCTATAGCTCCTGTCTGTAGTGGGTCCCCAAATACCCACTTGTGGAAAGATATGTCAAATAGTGGTTAGAAAGGAGCGCCAAATAATGGCGAGGTCTGATAAAATTTGAGTGTAAATGATATGATGATGGTTCGTCTGAAAAAAGGTATAGCACTATGGCTCAGCTACAATTATGGTGGTTGTGCTGTATTGATGTATAGGTTTAAGATCTAGATTTGAAATCTATGAGTGGCACAGTATGGTACATAAAAGTATTTAATACATATTAGACATTTAAAACAAAGGTGTCATATAAAACAAATATACTTTTAGCAGAACGGCAAGAAATGATGTATAAAAGCGTATAAAAATATATAAAAACACGCGTGTTTGGCTTGTTAACTGTATGTATAGTGTCTCATAAAAATCGTCTCATATATAATTGTATTAGCATAGACAGGAAAATAATAGTGATAAACAGATAATGTCCAGTGGTCCCTTCTAAAAGTTAAAAAATATACAAAAAAGGTTTTTCCATGTACATCCAAAAAGTGAACTATCCAATTTAGGTGTTATCCAAAATCGTGATATAAGTAAATTCAAAACGGTATAAGTCCAGCAAATTCAAAAGAATATATTTAAAAAACTTTTCAAAAAAACATTTTTGTTGAAAGTAATTAATCCAAAAGTTCAAAAGTTCTATCCAAAATAGTGATAAAAATAAATCCGTGAAATTCAATCCAGAATAGTGATGAAAATAAGTCCATAAAAAATGATAAATATCCAAAAGGTAAAAAACCAAAAAATTAAGTAATTAGTATGTGCACAAACTAGTGAGTGTGATCACTTAGGGAGTCTTTAGTAGAGGGGTTATACTTCCATGTAAAAAATATTATATTATAGAAGATGCATGAGAATAAACAAAAAAATGATGAATAAAAGTAAAAATAAAAATAAAAATAATCCTGGGAAGTCTTCAAAACCTGTAGATAAAGGATAATAACATAGTATAATACTGTATTAAAATTCAATATTCAATATTAAAATTCAATAATCAAGGAAAAAATAGCTCACCATAACTCTGTCAACGCGTTTCGGCCCACAAGAGAGGCCTTTATCAAGACATAGTCTTGATAAAGGCCTCTCTTGTGGGCCGAAACGCGTTGACAGAGTTATGGTGAGCTATTTTTTCCTTGATTATTGAATTTTAATACAGTATTATACTATGTTATTATCCTTTATCTACAGGTTTTGAAGACTTCCCAGGATTATTTTTATTTTTATTTTTACTTTTATTCATCATTTTTTTGTTTATTCTCATGCATCTTCTATAATATAATATTTTTTACATGGAAGTATAACCCCTCTACTAAAGACTCCCTAAGTGATCACTCTCACTAGTTTGTGCACATACTAATTACTTAATTTTTTGGTTTTTTACCTTTTGGATATTTATCATTTTTTATGGACTTATTTTCATCACTATTCTGGATTGAATTTCACGGATTTATTTTTATCACTATTTTGGATAGAACTTTTGAACTTTTGGATTAATTACTTTCAACAAAAATGTTTTTTTGAAAAGTTTTTTAAATATATTCTTTTGAATTTGCTGGACTTATACCGTTTTGAATTTACTTATATCACGATTTTGGATAACACCTAAATTGGATAGTTCACTTTTTGGATGTACATGGAAAAACCTTTTTTGTATATTTTTTAACTTTTAGAAGGGACCACTGGACATTATCTGTTTATCACTATTATTTTCCTGTCTATGCTAATACAATTATATATGAGACGATTTTTATGAGACACTATACATACAGTTAACAAGCCAAACACGCGTGTTTTTATATATTTTTATACGCTTTTATACATCATTTCTTGCCGTTCTGCTAAAAGTATATTTGTTTTATATGACACCTTTGTTTTAAATGTCTAATATGTATTAAATACTTTTATGTACCATACTGTGCCACTCATAGATTTCAAATCTTTATCTTAAACCTATACATCAATACAGCACAACCACCATAATTGTAGCTGAGCCATAGTGCTATACCTTTTTTCAGATGAACCTTCATCATATCATTTACACTCAAATTTTATCAGACCTCGCCATTATTTGGCGCTCCTTTCTAACCACTATTTGACGTATTAGTATTCACTACCTCCTTTGGTAATGAGTTCCACAATTTTATTGCTCTTACAGTGAAAAAACGTTTCCGTTGCAGGAGATTAAATCTCCTTTCCTCCAGCCTTAAATTGTAACCTCTTGTCACAAACAATTTTCTTGGAATAAACAGAGCTTCTGCCATCTCTGTATATGGGCCTTGAATAAATTTATATAAAGTAATCATGTCACCTCTCAAGCGCCTTTTTTCTAAAGAAAACAGACCCAGTTTGGCTAGCCTCTCCTCATAGCTTAAATTCTCCATTCCCCTTATTAGGTTTGTGGCCCTTCTCTGAACTTTTTCTAGTTCTACAATATCTTTTTTTGCTATCTGTCCCCAGAACTGCACTCCATACTCAAGGTGAGGTCTTACCAGGTATTTATATAGTGACAGAATTATACTTTCCTCCCTTGAATCAATGTCTCTTTTAATATATGCTAGTATCTTATTAGCCTTTGAAGCCGCTGCCCTGCATTGTGCACCCATCTTTAGCTTGCTATCTATTACTACTCCCAAATCCATTTCCTCCTCTGTTTGGCTAAGTCTTGTCCCATTTAAATAATAAATTGCCTGCTTATTTTTACTTCCAAAATGTAGAACCTTGCATTTTCCCATAGACACACACACTCACACACAGGGGGAGACACACAGTAACATATACTCGTAGACACACATACTCATACAAACAGAGGGAGGCACACAGTGACATATACTGGTAGACACACATAGTCAGACACAGGTAGAGACACAACGTGGCATATACTGGTAGACACACATAATCACACACAGGGGAATACACACAGTGACATATACTGGTAGTCACACATACACACACACAGGGGAAGACACAAAGTGACACATACTGGTAGACACACATACTCACACATAGGGTGAGACACATAGTGACATATACTGGTAGACACACATACATACAAACACAGGGGGAGACACTCAGGGACACATACTGGTAGACACACATACACACACAAACGGAGGGGGAGGGACTGGCTTCCGGCGGAAGTGGAACTCTCACTGCATGCTGCTCCAACTCCAGCATTCACTGAGGGCCTAAGGAAGAACTTTGTCCCCGAATGAGACCGCCTTTTGGCTGCATCTGGGGACCGCCTTTCAAGAGAGAGCTTCGCCAGCTCGCTTGATAGCCAGGGGTGCTTCTGCGATACCTCCCCTCACCCGCACTTACCTCCTGGGGAACGCGGCGATACTTTAAGAAGAAGGAGACCTGTGCCCTCCTGGTAGGGCGAAACAGGCCGGTGACACCGGGACCGGAGAGGTAGCTGGTAGGCTGGTGAGGCCCGGTCGCGGAGGGATCCGCGGGTGCCACCCGCTGGCTTCCGGGTTCACACTGGAGCTCCAGTAACATCAATCGTAGTGTGTCATACCGTTCCAGAGGCATCAAGGATTCAGAGCCCCAAAACAAACGCAAGGGAATTGCTGCAGCAGATACCACACTGGAACAGGGTTGAGGTATAGTATGAAAATTCCAACTACACCCAGCACAGGTGACCCCCCCACTACACTGGTATGCTTTAATTTTATATGTTGGGACTATGTTATCTGGATCTATCTGAGAGACCTTGGTTTTCTTATTTCAGTCTGTCCACGGTTTGCACTCCTTATTTAGGGATAAGGGAAAAGAAACAAAACAAAAAAAAAAAAAAAGAAAGAAAAGGAAAAGAAAGGTACTAGATATCCTGTCTGTAATCTAGAAAGGGAAAAGGAAAAGAAGAGAAGAGAAAGGAGAAAGCAGAGACCCTTTATTATTTAAAGAGACAATTGGATTGTACACTTTCTGGAATCTATACTATTCTGTCCTTGTACTGACTGTGGAAGCTCTGTTTGAAATTAAGGGAAGTTGGGGATTGGAATATACAGCTGGACTATAGTTTGGTCTAGTAGCAGGACTTTCCACAATATTATCCTATTTTACCTATATCCATAGGGATTTAATTCTACTAAAAAAGGACAAAAGTTAACTGACTGATAAGTCAATATGTATGCTTATATAATGCTATGTCTATGGTTCTTCTTCTAACTTCTGTGATATTTAGCTTTATGTTCACTATCCTAAGATGACTAACCCCAGTAGCATTTTTGCTGTGCAGGCCTCTTCAACACTACCTAGGTCTGATTCAGACATTTCACTAATTTATTTAACATAAATTCCCCAAAGTACCAATTTGGGGATTTATCCTAAAAGCACTCTAGACAGACAAAGTCTTTATTTGAACACTAAAATAGTGAGTTCACATTTTCACTATAGATTACACCTTCACTCTATATTGAGTATACTAGTTTGTGCACAAGTTAATAGAAGTGATCGGTACGGATCACACCACACAGTGTTATTGGAATTAATTTTTATGTTTCTTTTTCTTTTCTTTTTTTGCACACTTTCTGATCTTTTGTGTCTATGGAAAAATATTTCACACAACACGCTTCTAAAATGCCTGCCAAATCCAGGGAAAAAAAGTTTTAGGACAAAGTGGAAATGCTGAGACTATACAGGAAATTTGATATCTTTACCATTAATGATAAAAGAGTTATGTTGTTTCAAGATTTTTCCAACAAGACAGTTCAAAAAAGAAAAGCTATGTCGCCCATATGTACGATTATGATAAATAAGGGTATTAAAGCACGTATGATATACCCCGCTAAGATCATAGTGGATGACAATGGTAATACGTTTATGTTCACTGAGCCCTCTAAAGCAAGAGAATATATCGATTCTAGATGTTAACCAAGGGAGATGGTAACTCTCATACCACAGGGTATAACTATATAGAGACCAGAATGTTTGTGATATGTGTGGATGAGTACATTTATATTTTAACCCTTTTTTTTTTTTTCTCTCCTCCGACCTCTCTTTGTCCCACTTTAACCGCACATCCCTGGTAAGAATATAGATAAGTTGGAACAAATTGTCCACTGATAGTGACTTTTTATGTAGTGATTGATGCCCATCTAGATTCTCTCCATATATAATGATATATGTTTGGTTCCATGTGTAGAATGGGGGTAAGGGCAGTATCTTTCTGCCTTGTGGCAGATTGGATATTTAGAAATAGGACTATACAATCGTTTTAAAAGGAAGGATAGAGATGCTTTGTCTGTAATCGGTTTAAGATCCATTTTAAAACATTGTATCATTTTTTAATATGTTTGATTCAATAGGAAATTTCAAGATCTTATCTTGGAACATGGGGGGGCATTACTAACCCAATGAAGCGTAAGCTGATAATTAAAAAATTAGGTCTGCAGGAACCTAGTGTAGTATTTATACAAGAAACCTATTTAAAGGATACTGAGATCCCCAAATTGAGATCTAGATGGATAGGTGAAGATCGCCACACCATGTAGTGGTAGGAGATTGGGGGTCGCAATTCTTTTAAATAAAAATCTACCATATCAAATAATACAGGCTTAAGTAGATCAGGAGGCCAGGTATATCATATTACAAATACGAATAAAGGGGATAAAATTTGTCTTTTGTAATATATATGTGCCAAATGTTTTTTCCAAAGCTTTTTTGGAAAATCTGAAAAGTAAATTGTTTCCCTTTATATCAGACAAATTAGTGATAGGTGGTGATTTTAATCTTTCGTATTGTCCTGAGTTAGACAGATTCTCAAAAAGAAATATAGCTGTATATCAGTGACGTGCAGTGACGTCAGAGGCTGGTGAGGCAGTGGCTAGGATACGCCTTCATTCTTTAGATTTCCTTTGTTGAAGAAATAGCAGTGCACATGGGTGAGCCAATCACATGAGGTAACTATGTGCAGCCACCAATCAGCAGCTACTGATCATATTTAGATATGATTTTCAACAAAGGATATCAAAAGAATGAAGAAAATTAGATAATAGATGTAAATTGGAAAGTTATTTAAAATTGCATGCTCTTTCTAAATCATGAAAGAAAACATATGGGTTTCATGTCCCTTTAAATGGTGTCTTGGAAAACTGGTCAACTTAGTAAACATCTGATTTTAGTCTAAAGGATTGTAACAGAAACTCTTGCCAGATAACAAAATGCTGATTATGAGATCTAGAAATCCAGGCCCTTTAAAATATATGTTTAAAACATACTTTTTACTTTAATGCTGCAAATTATGCTTATAGATTCCTTCATTATTCAGTAAATATAAAAATGTCTTGATCCAGTGGCGGCTGGTGAAATTTAAAGATGGTGGGGCGATTGACCCCACCCCTTTAAATAAAGCCACACCATCAGATGGCACTACCAATTAATTAATTAAATAAATAAAAGGTAGACAGAAACACAGAAAAGCACTCGGGGGGGAGAGGGAGAGAGAGACGGGGGGAGAGGGAGAGAGACACAGAGGGTTAGAGAGAAAGAGAGAGAGACACAATCACACACAGAGGGTTAGATAGAGAGAAAGAGAGACTCAATCACACACAGAGGGTTAGAGAGAAAGAGAGAGAGAGAGACACAATCACACACAGAGGGTTAGAGAGAGAGAAAGAGAGACACAATCACACAGAGGGTTAGAGAGAGAGAGATACACAATCATACACAGAGGGTTAGAGAGAGAGAAAGAGAGAGAGAGACACAATCACACACAGAGGGTTAGAGAGAGAGAGAAAGAGAGACACCATCACACACAGAGGGTTAGAGAGAGAGAGAAAGAGAGAGAGACACAATCACACACAGAGGGTTAGAGAGAGAAAGAGAGAGAGACACAATCACACACAGAGGGTTATAGAAAGAGAGACACAATCACACACAGAGGGTTAGAGAGAGGGAAAGAGAGACACAATCACACACAGAGGGTTTGAGAGAGAGACACACAATTCATACACAGAGGGTTAGAGAGAGAGAAAGAGAGAGAGACACAATCACACACAGAGGGTTAGAGAGAGAGAGAAAGAGAGAGAGACACAGTCACACACAGAGGGTTAGAGAGAGAGAGAAAGAGAGACACAATCACACACAGAGGGTTAGAGAGAGAGAAAGAGAGAGATAGACAATCACACACAGAGGGTTAGAGAGAAAGAGATAGAGAGAGAGAGACAATCACACACAGAGGGTTAGAGAGAGAGACAATCACACACAGAGGGTTAGAGAAAGAGAGACAGAATCACACACAGAGGGTTAGAGAGAGAAAGAGAGACACAATCACACAGAGGGTTAGAGAAAGAGAGACACAATCACACACAGAGGGTTAGAGAGAGAGAAAGAGAGACACAATCACACACAGAGGGTTAGAGAGAGGGAAAGAGAGACACAATCACACACAGAGGGTTAGAGAGATAGAGACACAATCACACACAGAGGGTTAGAGAGAGAGAAAGAGAAACACAATCACACAGAGGGTTAGAGAGAAAGAGAGAGAGAGACACACAATCATACACAGAGGGTTAGAGAAAGAGAGTCACAATCACACACAGAGGGTTAGAGAGAGAGAAAGAGAGACACAATCACACACAAAGGGTTAGAGAGAGGGAAAGAGAGACACAATTACACACAGAGGTTTAGAGAGATAGAGACACAATCATACACAGATGGTTAGAGAGAGAAAGAGAGAGAGAGAAAGAGAGACACAATCACACACAGAGTGTTAGAGAGAGAAAGAGAGAGAGAGACACACAATCACACACAGAGGGTTAGAGAGAGAGAGAAAGAGAGAGAGAGACAATCACACACAGGGGGTTAGAGAGAGAAATAGAGACACAATCACACACAGAGGGTTAGAGAAAGAGAGAGAGAAACAATCACACACAGAGGGTTAGAGAGAGAGAGTGAGGCAATCACATACACAGGGTTAGAGAGAGAGAAAGAGAGACACAATCACACACAGAGGGTTAGAGAAAGAGAGAGAGACACAATCACACACAGAGGGTTAGAGAGACACAAGGTAGTGGGTGTAAAGTTTGAGTAAACAAAATACAAAAACAATCCTTAAAATGCTGTAAAAGAGTAAAAAAAAACAAAAAAAACACTAAACCACATTCATTAAATTATCATTTTCACTAACAGAATCCCTTTCAGTCAAATCTAAGGTTGCAGCACTTACTACAATAAAATGTGGCTAAAACACTGCTCATTGACTGCATCTCTTCCTGCTCTGTAAGGAAGTGACAGTGGCACATTCCACTGCACATAGAGGTGAAGTACAGAACTCTCTTTTTCACTTTAGCAAAAGCTGGCAGCTTCACAGGACAGCAACAAAATAAATGAAAGTAGTTTTTTTCTGTTTTTGTTTTGTTTTATATGATTTAACATCCAGCCCTAACCCTAAGTTCCACTTCCTAATGCCTCTTACTGGATTGGGTCAGCCCAAATAGGACTGCCTCAAATAAGCAGTTATGGGCCATGCAATGATCTTAACCACTTTCATCCAGTAGGTGGCGCAGCATGTTATGTAATGGTGGGCAGACCTGCTTGTGCCTCTCCATTGCACAACATGTAGCTGTGAAAAAAAAATGCTGGGGGAAAAAAATTGCATTTTTTTTTTTAAAGCCAATAAAAAAAATATATTTTTGCCCACCTGAGACGTGAAGCCCTGCCTCACCTGCCTCTAGTGACTGCACATCACTGCTGTATATAATAAACAAGCTAAATATATGAAAAAATTCTGTTATCAGCTAAAACTAATTGATGTGTGGAGACTTCAGAATCCAGACCAGTGTATATTTACTTGCGAATCTAAAAAGCACAGGACATTTTCAAGAATAGATTGTATATTAATTGCTGAATCTCTCTCCTTGCAGAAAATGGAGGCCACAATAGGTGACATAGCGATATCCGACCATGCGATTGTCTCACTGTCATTTCAATCTTTAGCGAACCAGGCAAGTAAAAATTTTACTATTGTATTCCTGCGGTATATGTATAAGAACATTAGATTCACTTTATGGCTAAAACAGAAATGGAAGGATTATTGCACTTTCAATATATCACATTTTCAAAAAATCGAAACTTTCTGGGAAGCTTCCAAGGCATATTTAAGGGGAGAAATAAAGGCTTACATGTGTAAAAAAAAGCGCAAAGATAATATGAGAGAAATCCAACTGGCTAAACAGGTTAAGAATAGCTATAAGAAATATGTTGGAGATACAACTCGTGTTCACTGGGAGAGAAATTCCAGCGCTAGACACGAAAGGGACGTTTTCTTTAAACAGAAATCTTTGGAAGAAGAGATAAAATTAAATCTTCGTTTTAAGGGACATTATGGTTATTCAGCCAAATTTCTTGCCAAATTAGTCAAGGGTAGAAAGAAAAAAAATTACATACTAGCAATCAGAGATCAAGACAAAAGATATACGGGAGTGTCAGATATTAGCAAAATATTATATTTGTACTATCAAAAATTATATACAAAGAGCACTAATCACGCACAGAACCAAGAAAAATTCTGGTCACAAATAAAAATTCCCAGAGTTTCACAGGACCTCTTGGAGAAACTTAATGCCCCTATTGCGGCGAAGGAGATAGGGGAAGCAATTGAAAAAGCTAAGCTAAATAAAGCTGCTGGGCCGGATTGCTTGCCTGTAGAGTATTATAAAATACTCGTAGAAGAAATTAAACCTACCATAGAAAAATGGTTTAATAGTTATTATAGGAATAGTAATCTACCCTCAGAATACTTTGCAGCCGCTAACATCTCTTTGATTCTTAAAAAGGATAAAGATGCAGAGGATCCAGGTTCATATACACCAATTTCCGTACTTAATGCGGATTATAAAATATTATCTTCTATCTTAGCATCTAGATTAATGTTGTGTCTTGACGAAATTATACACCCAGATCAGATAGGGTTTATGGCCTCAAGAAATGCATCTAAAAATATGTGGAAAGTGATAACCCTATTAGACTACACATGGAATATATGCCAAAATCCAGGTAGACACTTTAAACATGATTGCGCACTTTTAACCCTTGACGCTGTCAAAGCATTTGATTCCATAGAATGGGAATATTTATTTCAGACTCTTGAAAAGTTTGGGTTTAAAAATCATTTTGTCCGGTTTGTTCGTAATATCTACCAGTGTCCAATATCTTATTTGTTAATCAATAATAATTTAACCCCAGGGATAAGACTTAAAAAAGGCACATGACAAGGCTGCCCCCTGTCCCCCCTTCTTTTCAAGTTAGCATTAGAACCTCTTGCTATAAGGCTTAGGGATATTTTAGAAGGGATTACCATAGGTAAGACTGCCCTTAAAACTTTATTATATGCAGATGATATACTAATCTGTTTATATAATACACCCAGGGCTATCTCTATTGTGATAGACTGTTTGAATTTTTTTAGTTCATTCTCTGGTTACAAAGTGAATTATAATAAAAGTGAGATGATGTGGATACACAAAACAAGCTATGCTGTAGCCAATTTGGAATTCAAAGAGGTAGACTCTCTTAGATAGCTGGGAATATATCTTCATAGAAATCCTGCAAGATGGTACGGGCTTAATTTTGATCCCTTATTTCAGAAAATATATGCCGATTTGAAACTCTGGGCTGCTGTCTCGTTATCAATGACTGCTAGAGTGAATCTTATCAAGACAATTATCTTCCCCCGGCTTCTTTTCCCATTACAGAATCTACCGCTGGTTTTAAATAAAATAGATACACGGAATTTAAACTCTAGTTTCTCTCAATTTATCTGGCATAATAAGAAAAAAACCACGAATTGCATTAGAAAAACTGATGCAATCTTGTGAAGCTGCCGGATTAGCTTTACCCAACATAGGGTTTTATAATTTTGCAGCTTTGGGTAAATTTGCGCTTGATTGGCTTATAGAAACAAGTTGGTTCTCAACTATAGAAATGGAGAATATTATAGTCTCTCCCTTTTCACTCAAAGCCCTACTGCATACTCAACTTAAAGAAATACCATATAATATAAAGAGTTTAATATCAGTTAAAAACGTAGTTCTCGCCTGGCAAAAACTATGTTCCCTATTGGGCTTAGATTATTCCTTTTCGGAGTACTTACCTCTAATAGGCAATCCTGAATTCCCCCCGGGGAATAATCAGATGGTATTCAGAGAATGGTACAATAAAGACCTTAAGCTAGTATCTCAATTCTTTACGGAGGAGCGACAAATAATCTCTTTCGATAATTTAAAATCCCAATTTGACATATCAAATAATAACCTATATGCCTATTTGCAAGTGCACCATTTTATAACATCTAGGGGATGGAATGGCAGTGAGACGGTTGCATGGTCGGAGTTAAGAACCATTATGGTTATTTCTCGTGTCAAGGCTCCCTCAATCTCGTTACTATATAGTATCATGCTCGCTAAACAAAGTGATTCCTTAATGGAAAAATTGAGTGCAAAATGGAGATCTATGATCCCCAATATAGATCATGAGATATTAAAAGATAGATATCAAACAAATGTTGTATTCCAATCAGCTGGAAAGAGGGCCATATGAAACTTATCAATAATTATTATTGTACTCCTCTGAAAATGGCTAAATTGTATACTGGTCAGGATTTCTTTTGTCCGCGATTTGTCTATATGAACGCAGACATTTTACATATGCTTTGGCAATGTCCCAGGATTGGACAATTCTGGAAAAAAAGTGGTTTTCTGGATTAATAGATTGTATCTAACAAATATTCATTTTAGTATGGAGGATATCTTTTTTTTGGTCCGCTCCGGTCAAGGGGCAGTACCACCAAGTAAGATTCTAAATACAATCATTCTACTTGTTAGACAATTAATATTAAAAAATTGGAAAGCTAAAAAGATGCCTGGCTTCTCATTTTTTATTAAAGAAATCCAGATGCAAATTATATTTTGAATCTTTCCATCTCTGGGAGGCAAATGAAAACCTATAATTACCTATAATTAAGACATATTTGGAAGATGTACAAAAGACAATATTATACCCATTCTTAAGTACTGAATGTTTTTTTGATTTGGTGTTAGCAGGAGATTTCCCGGCAGATTGGGTCTCGAGTTACAGATAGAGTAATAGTATAGTTGGAGAAGTCCGGTAAGGAAGTAGTTACGGTAGACAAACTGGGGTGGTAGGGGACTGCCGGTGGGACGGAGAGTGGGAGTGCGAGATCCAAGAGAGTCAAGATAATCTTTATTTATTTTTTTTTATTATTTATTTTTTTGCGTTTGTTTTGTGTTGTTTTGTTTTTCTCTGTTTTTGTTTCGTGCGGTTGAGTTTTGTCTCCAAGTTTGTGAATAAAATGAGCTGCCAGGGTCAAAAAGATCGAATTATTTTTTTCTTTGGTAACATTTTTATGCCAAAATGGACAGAATAGTCACATTTTAGTTATATTGCATGTTATTTTTGTACTCTGCAAATTGTATAACCTAATTATGTTTTTTGTTTCTAAGATATATGTACGTTTTCACCCTGCGTGGTGTTTCTATTCAGCTCCATGTCTAAATTTAATGGCTTTGCTTTTTCTGGCAGCTACAAATAAATAAATTAAAAACAAACAAACAGAGGGGGAGACACACAGTGACATATACTGGTAGACACACATACAAACAGAGGGAGACAGACAGTGACATTTACTGGTAGACACACATACTTACACACAGGGGGAGACAAACAGTGACACATACTGTAGACACTCATACAGACAGAAACACAGGGGGAGACACACAGTGCCACATACTGATAGACACACATACACAAACACAGGGGGAGACACACAGTGCCACATACTGATAGACACACATACACAAACACAGGGGGAGACACACAGTGCCACATATTGGTAGACACACATACTTACACACAGGGGGAGACAAACAGTGCCACGTACTGTAGACACTCATACAGACAGAAACACAGGGGGAGACACACAGTGCCACATACTGATAGACACACATACACAAACACAGGGGGAGACACACAGTGCCACATACTGATAGACACACATACACAAACACAGGGGGAGACACACAGTGCCACATACTGATAGACACACATACACAAACACAGGGGGAGACACACAGTGCCACATACTGATAGACACACATACACAAACACAGGGGGAGACACACAGTGCCACATACTGATAGACACACATACACAAACACAGGGGGAGACACACAGTGCCACATACTGATAGACACACATACACAAACACAGGGGGAGACACACAGTGCCACATACTGGTAGACACACATACACACACACAGGAGAGACACACAGTGCCACATACTGGTAGACGCACATACACATACAAACACAGGGGGAGACACACAGTGCCACATACTGATAGACACACATACACAAACACAGGGGGAGACACACAGTGCCACATACTGGTAGACACACATACACAAACACAGGGGGAGACACACAGTGCCACATACTGGTAGACACACATACACAAACACAGGGGGAGACACACAGTGCCACATACTGATAGACACACATACACAAACACAGGGGGAGACACACAGTGCCACATACTGGTAGACACACATACACAAACACAGGGGGAGACACACAGTGCCACATACTGGTAGACACACATACACAAACACAGGGGGAGACACACAGTGCCACATACTGATAGACACACATACACAAACACAGGGGGAGACACACAGTGCCACATACTGGTAGACACACATACACATACAAACACAGGGGGAGACACACAGTGCCACATACTGATAGACACACATACACAAACACAGGGGGAGACACACAGTGCCACATACTGGTAGACACACATACACAAACACAGGGGGAGACACACAGTGCCACATACTGGTAGACACACATATACAAACACAGGGGGAGACACACAGTGCCACATACTGATAGACACACATACACAAACACAGGGGGAGACACACAGTGACACATACTGGTAGACACACATACTCATACAAACAGAGGGAGACACACAGTGACATATACTGGTAGACACATACTCAGAAACACAGGGGGAGATAAACAGTGACACATACTGCTAGATACACATACTCACAGACAGGGGGAGACAAACAGTAACATAAACTGATAGACACATACTCAGACACAGGTGGAGACACTCAGTGACACATACTGATAGACACACTTACACACAGGGGGAGACACACAGTGACACTTACTAGTAGACTCACATACTCACACCTAGGGGGGGACACATATTGACACATACTGGTAGACACACATACTCACACACAGGGGGAGACACACAGGGACATATACTGGTAGGCACACATACTCACACACAGGGGAGACACACAGTGACATATACTGGTAGCCACACATACTCACACTCAGGGGTGACACACAGTAACATATACTGGTAGACACACATACTCATACACAGGGGAAGGCACACAGTGACATATACTCGTAGTCACACACAGGGGAAGACACACAGTGACACATACTGGTAGACACACATACACACAGGGGAATACACACAGTTACATATACTGGTAGACACACATACTCACACATAGGGTAAGACACATAGGGTAAGACACATAGTGACATATACTGGTAGACAAACATACACACAAACAAAGGGGGAGATACTCAGTGACACATACTGGTAGACACACATACACACACAAACGGAGGGGGAGACACACAGTGACATTTACTGGTAGACACACATACACACACTCACACAGGGGGAGACACACAGTGACACATACTGATAGGCACACATACACAAACACAGGGGGAGACACACAATGACACATACTGATAGACGCACATACTCACAAACAGGGCGAGACAAACAGGGCCACATACTGGTAGACACTCATACACACAGAAACACAGGGGGAGACACACTGCCACATACTTGTAGGCACACATACTCACACACAGGGGGAGACACACAGTGACATATACTGGTATACACACATACTCACACACAGGAGAGACACACAGTGACATATACTGGTAGACACACATACACATACAAACACAGGGGGAGACACACACTGACATATACTGGTAGAGACACATACACAAAGAAACACAGGGGACACACAGTGACACACACTAGTAAATACACATACATATACAAACACAGGGGGGGACACAGTGACACATACTGGTAGACACACATACACGCACAAACACAGGGGGAGACACACATTGACATATACTGGTAGACACACATACAAACATAGGGACACACACAGTGACACATACTGGTAGATACACATACTCACACACACGGGAAACACACTGTGACATATACTGGTAGACACACATACTCGCACACAGGGGGAGACACAAAGTGACATATACTGGTAGACACACATACACATACAAACACAGGGGGTGACACACAGTGACATATACTGGTAGACACACATACACTCACAAACAGGGAGAGACACACAGTGACACATACTGGTAGACAAACATACTTACACACAAACACAGGGGGAGACACACAGTGACATATACTGGTAGACACACATACACTCACAAATAGGGGGAGACACACAGTGACACATACTGGTAGACAAACATACTTACACACAAACACAGGGGGAGACACACAGTGACATATACTGGTAGACACACATACACAAACACAGGGGGAGACACACCGTGACATATACTGGTAGACACACATACACATACAAACGGGGGGAGAAACACAGTGACACATACTAGTAGACACACACACACACACAGAGGGGGAGACACAGTAAAATATACTGGTAGACACACATACACATATAAACAGGGGGAGAAACACACTGACACATACTGGTAGACACACACACACACACACAGAGGGGGAGACACACATATACATACAAACATGGGGAGACATGAAGTGACACATACTAGTACACAAACATACATACACATACACACATACACACACAGATGGAGTGACCCACACATACTAGTAGACACACATACACACACACAGAGGGAGACACACAGTGACATATACTGGTAGACACACATACATACACCCCCACACACACACACAGTTAGGGTGACCCACAGTGACACATACTAGTAGACACACATACACACACAGAGGGAGACACACAGTGACACATACTTAGGCTTACCATAATTTTTAGAGGTGAAACTGGGACCACCTGGTGTGGTGCCAGTGGGGGTGTGGTCAGGAGCGTGGTCAAGGGGGCGTGGCAATTACCAGTCCTTTTAAAGTAGTAGCTTTTATGTGTGTAATGTTTCGTAGATACTCTACCCTTCCTCAGTCAAACAAGTGAATCACACAGTTTAAATAGACCATAACACCACCCCCTAGTGAAAAAGGCACCATTACGTTGTCATGGCAAATAAATCATTAATCTAAATCTCAGATTCTAAATAATGCCAAACATCAAGCATAATTATCACTTTCATAATTATCAATTTCACAATTTAATATCTGCAGTGTAATATGTGTTTTATGTGTCTAATTAAGGAACAGAGCCAAATACTGATAAGGCATAAATACAACATTGAATGAAAGTAAAAAAGAAACACATACCTGCTAAAGCTGTTTAAGAGGCTACGCTATACCATAATGTAGGAAGATTATAGCCAAAATGCTATTCTGCCTGAAGTAAAGCAAGATCCAGGCCAAAAATCCTTCCTGTCTGTACTTCCTAGTCATACGATTCCCCTAAAGGAGTATTACCGGCAATGTCACCAGGGGTCCGGGGTGTTAAATTCTTAGAAAAATAAACCAAGTAGTACTACAAAATAAAAAACCCTATGCTGCTCACTCAGCCTGTATTATTAAATGTAAACTTTAAAGGACACGAACGTTAAGCTAAGCAGGGCTGTATGTAACAAAGAAGTATCAGCATCCAACTATGCTGGAGAGCCACAGTCCAGTCATTTTGAATAATGTGTCTGGGTTTCAGGTGGGCTGAAACCCAGACACATCATTTGAAACCTGGAGGTGGCGACCCTACTGGGACAGAATGAACAACTGGGTGGGACACTGGGACAGCGCCTCCAAACCGGGACAATCCCAGTAAAAGTGGGACTTCTGGTATGCCTACACATACTGATAGACATACATACACACACACACACACACATAAAGATGGGGTGACCCACAGTGACACATACTAGTAGACACACATACACAGAGAGAGAGAGAGACCCACAGTGACACATACTGGTAGACCCACACACATACATACACACACACACACACACACAGATGGGGTGACCCACAGTGACACATACTAGTAGACACACATACACAGAGAGAGACACACAGTGACACATACTGGTAGACACACATACACACACACACACACACACAGAGGGAGACACACAGTGACACATACTAGTAGACACACATACACACAGAGAGAGAGACACACACAGTGACACATACTGGTAGACACACATACACACACACACAGAGGGAGACACACAGTGACACATACTAGTAGACACACATACACACAGAGAGAGAGACACACACAGTGACACATACTGGTAGACACACATACACACACACACACACAGAGGGAGACACACAGTGACACATACTGGTAGACACACATACACACACACACACAGAGGGAGACACACAGTGACACATACTAGTAGACACACATACACACAGAGAGAGAGACACACACAGTGACACATACTGGTAGACACACATACACACACACACAGAGGGAGACACACAGTGACACATACTAGTAGACACACATACACACACAGAGAGAGAGACACACACAGTGACACATACTGGTAGACACATACTGAACTGAAACACTATCTGCCAGACACACAATAACACAAACACATAGCTAAAGAGATTTACTAGCGCATAGACATAATGGCTTTTTAAGTTCACTATGAGAGAGCAGTCTCACCAGTCCAAAAGCTGTACAGTAGTGAATGTCAGTGTGATTGTGTGGATACCCTAGGGTGTGACAGGTCTCAGCTTCTGGATGTCACACAAAATTAGATCTGAGAGTGAAAAGCCCAAATGTTCCATCATATCTTTCATCGAGCATAACTTGCCTTAATCTTGATAGGCAGATATAGCTGTGCAGGTGTAATATTATCTGTATATTATACTCCGCTCATTTCATACCATTACATAACATTGGGGACTCAGGGTGGGCATATGAATTAGAGGTGATGGCAAGGCTGTGCCAAAGCAAGGCACCATGGGTATTACTGCTCCACAGAGACAATTCATTACAGTATGTTTGAAAAGTTCTGGTAACTAATTTCTGCCAGATTTATTTTAATTGAACACCATTCCAACCCATAAGGATTGACGTCCAGAGGGGGGAATGTTTCCCTTAATATAAATTTTATATTAGCAACTGTCTATCTATATAAACATTAAAGGGACATGAAACCCTAATTTTTTCTTTCATGATTTAGAAAGAGTATGCAGTTTTAAACTACTTTCTAATTTACTTCTGTTAACTAATTTGCTTCATGCTCTTGATACTCTTTGCTGAAAAGCTTATCTAGAGATCTAGGTTCAGTAGCTGTTGATTGATGGCTGCACATAGATGCCTCGTGTGATTGGCTCACCCATGTGCATTGCTATTTCTTTAACAAAGGATATCTAAAAAATGAAGCAAATTAGATAATATAAGTAAATTGGAATGTTGTTTAAAATTGTATTCTCTTTCTGAATCATGAAAGAAAACATTTGGGTTTAGTGTCCATTTAAGGGCTAGATTACAAGTGAAGTGCTGAATTATTGCGCGCCCGCAAACGAGCAAATGTTTTAATGTCCCCCAATTGGCCCCAAAATTAGGAATAGTGTTGAATTATTAAAAAAAAAAAAAGTAGCATTTTTTTTTTTTTAAATAACTGTACTAAGCAGTTTTTTTGGGGTAAAGTTGGCGGGTGTGGGGTGTTTGAAAAAAAAAACAAACAGCACTGAAAAGGGTCTTTACATAGCGGTCTATGTAAACTGTGTGTTCCCAGTAAATATCTACGTATATATATGCTTATATACATATATATGTGTGTTATTACTGTATATACACATATTAACACATAAATATATATGTATATATTCATATATATATATATATATATATATATATATATATATATATACACTTTGCTGCCCATCTCTGCGCTACTTACCCCCTTCGCTGCGCTAGTTCTCATACCATGTCTCACGGCATGAGAACAAGGCTCCCATTGGAGTCTATGGACAGCGCATAGCTTCCTAGCAACGCAAACACGAGGTCGTGTTCGCATTGCGTTTCACTGCAAATACCAGCGCACAATTATTGGAGTGGAGTTCATAAATCTAGCCCTTAAAGGGACACTGAACCCAAATTTTGTCTTTCGTGATTCAGATAGAGCATGACATTTTAAGCAACTTTCTAATTTACTCCTATTATCAATTTTTCTTCGTTCTCTTGCTATCTTTACTTTAAAAGCAAGCATAACCCAGGTTCTCAACCAAAAATGGGCCGGATCCTATGCATCACTTTCCTGCCTTTTAAATATAGATAGCAAGAAAACAAAGAAAATTCGATAATAGGAGTAAATTAGAAAGTTGCTTAAAATTGCTGCTCTATCTGAATCACGAAAGAAAAAAATTGGGTTTAGCGTCCCTTTAATATGAACATATTTTTATAGTTTGCCCCCTCCGGAAACCTTTCAGAGGACATCCATGATTTTAGGGAAAAACATTTCTAATGGGTTATGCAGACTTTGCATTGTGTTAGCTCATTTCCTTTCTATCGGAAAAGCTTTTGTACATAGATTAAGGGACATTTGAAACCCAAAAATTGCAATTTGTTAGTATTGCAGCTCTGGATCAGGAAACCAGAAATTAGCCAATCAAGATTGTCGCACAACCCACCAATCCCCAGCTGAGTTCTATTTGGAAGCTGCACTGCTTACAACTCCTGAGTGGGACTTTACCTAAGTGTTTAATACCTTTGTGGGTGTTTAGCGAGGTTATGCAGAGTCAGTAATGCAATAACTGCACAAGATAGTAGATTAGAGCATGTGGCTGTTACTTTAGAATATTCCCTTAACCTCTTAAGGACATATGACGGAATTTTTCCGTCATAAAACAATTGAGCAAACTGAAAGCTGTGTCCTTAAAGGGTTAAAGGACCAGTCAACACATTAGATTTGCATAGTCAACAAATGCAAGATAACAAGACAATGCAATAGCACTTAGTCTGAACTTCAAATGAGTAGTAGATTTTTTTATAACAAATTTCAAAGTTATGTATATTTCCACTCCCCTTGTACCATGTGGTAGCAATCAGCCAATCGCAAATGCATATATGTATAGTCTGTGAATTCTTGCACATGCTCAGTAGGATCTGGTGACTCAAAAATTGTAAATATAAAAGACTGTGCACATTTTTTTTTAATGGAAGTAAATTGGAAAGTTGTTTTAAATTACATGCTGTATCTGAACCATGAAAATTTAATATAACCTGAGTGTCCCTTTAATTACCTGTTTTATATCTGTTCCTAATTGTCCTCAGCAGAAGAGGTAGATAAGAGGAAAAACTAGGTTCCAACATTGGTGCACCCATTGCTTGATAGAAACTAAAACTTTACACTTACATCTTCAATATTTAATCAACTATTATAATTTAAAAATATCTACATTATTATTATTTTTATGAAAGGGATAGGAAGTCAAAATTAAACTTGCATGATTCAGATAGAGCAGGTCATTTTAAAACACTTTTAAATTCACTTCTATTTTTAAATGTGCTTCATTCTCTTGGTATCACTTGTTTAAAAAGAATACGCACATATCCTACACTAGTGGGAGCTGCTGCTAATTCGTGTCTGCACACATTTGTCTCTTGTGATTGGCTAACTAGATGTGTTCAGCTAACTACCTCTAGTGCAATGCTGTTCCTTCAACAAAGGATAATGAGAGAATGAGCAAATTTGATAATAAAAGTAAATTGGAAAGT
The DNA here is from genome assembly GCF_027579735.1 of Bombina bombina. NCBI lineage: Eukaryota > Metazoa > Chordata > Amphibia > Anura > Bombinatoridae > Bombina > Bombina bombina. Next base: position 414,309,852 of record NC_069505.1, read on the forward strand.
TGTTTAAAATTGTATGTTCTATCCAAATCATTAAAGAAAATTTGGGATTCTTGTCACTTTAATAATAATAATAATAATAATAATAAAAATCTTTGCTTTAAATACATAATTATATCTAGCATTTATTTACTGTCATGTTCCTTTAACTACGTAAATACTTTGCCATGAGACAACTCAACAGTAATATTCCAAATGATCAGAAAATATTTCCAAGCAAATTTTGACTTTTTTTTTTTTTTTACTTTTCTAATTTAACATTCTTATATTTTTGTCCTGTTTCAAGCAACAAATCTGTTTCTACAGTTTTAAAGTTTTGCTCAAACACAGTTCACATAAGCAAAATAGAGTTTTTGTGTAAACAATGTATACATACTACTCAGATCATATAGTTTACTATGAATCATACACCACTTACTATGGGCATCAGAATAATAATTATGATTGCAATTAAGTGTTCAGATGCTGCCAAATTAGCTTCATTACATCTATAACATTGTTACAAATATTACTGCAAATTCTGCTGCACCAGTGTGTATCACTTTATACACGTGCACCTGTGTGTATCACTTTATAAATCTGCACCTGTGCGTATCACTTTATAAATCTGCACCTGAGCGTATCACTTTATAAATCTGCACCTGTGTGTATCACTTTATACACTTGCACCTGTGCGTATCACTTTATACACCTGCACCTGTGTGTATCACTTTATAAATCTGCACCTGTGCGTATCACTTTATAAATCTGCACCTGTTTGTATCACTTTATACACCTGCACCTGTGTGTATCACTTTATACACCTGCGCGTATCACTTTCTAAATCTGCACCTGTGCGTATCACTTTATACACCTGCACCTGTGCGTATCACTTTATACACCTGCACCTGTGCGTATCACTTTATACACCTGCACCTGTGTGTATCACTTTATACACCTGCACCTGTGTGTATCACTTTATAAATCTGCACCTGTGCGTATCACTTTATAAATCTGCACCTGTTTGTATCACTTTATACACCTGCACCTGTGTGTATCACTTTATACACCTGCACCTGTGCGTATCACTTTATAAATCTGCACCTGTGCGTATCACTTTATACACCTGCACCTGTGCGTATCACTTTATACACCTGCACCTGTGTGTATCACTTTATACACCTGCACCTGTGTGTATCACTTTATACACCTGCACCTGTGTGTATCACTTTATACATCTGCACCTGTGTGTATCACTTTATACACATGCACCAGTGTGTATCACTTTATACACCTGCACCTGTGTGTATCACTTTATACACCTGCACCAGTGTGTATCACTTTATTAATCTGTTAATGTGTGTATCACTGTATACATCTGCACCTGTGTGTATCACTTTATACATCTGCACCTGTGTGTATCACTTTATACATTTGTTAATGTGTGTATGCCACTGTGCACCTCTGTTGGGTGGCTGTGCCTTTACACATATATGGATGAATTAAAACACAACTCTGTACCTGTTTGTTTCACTGTGTTTTTCTTCTCTATTTGTGTGTTTGTGAAAGTGAAACATGGTTACACTAAAACAATGATATACAAATATAGCAGATGATGCACCAACAGAGAAAGATAGTCAGACTTTCTTACACAAACAGAGCCACACAGTGTTATAAACAGACAGTTACACACAGTACCTACAACACTATAACACACAATGACACACACTGGAGAACAAACATATATGGGCAAACCTGGAGGACCCTGTGCAACACACTCACACCTGTCTTGTCTGGTAACAAATGTGCTATGTGCCTGTCGTCGCTATGCAAATATCAATATGCTCCTATCACTGAGACAATGCGGCAAAAAAAACCCAGACGAATATGAAATCAGAGATATACAATGTAGCAGAGCGCAAGGAACAAGCATACTAAAAAAACATTGTGCCAAAAAGAAATATATACTATGTTAAAGTGCAAAATCAGGGACACGCTATAACAACACACTTACACACATACACCCCACTCCAAACATACACACATACATTATTATCATGTCCTTTTTGTAAAGCGTTACCAAATTCTGTTGTTATACAAAGATGTACACAAGCACTCACACATACACTCACATATGCACACACATACTCACACATACACACACTCACGGCCACACTCACTCACACATACACTCACATATGCACACACATACTCACACATACACATGCACTCACACAGGCGCACGTACATATGCACTTACACATGCACACAGATACTCACACATACACATGCACTCACACATATGCACACACATGCACATATGCACTCACTAACACACGCACTCACTCCAAACATTCACACATATGTTATTATTATGTCCTATTTGCAAAGCGTCACCAAATTCTGTTGTTATACAAACATTCACACACATATGTACACTAATGTACACAAGCACTCACACATACACACACACTCACACATATACACATTCACTCACAAATACACACTCATACACATACACACACACAAACACATATACACAAACATGCATATAAAAAACATATATACGCACACTCACACATACGCATGCACTCATAAATACACACACATGCACATATACAGACGCACTGACACACACATGTGTAAAAACACACACTCACACATGCACATACACATACACACAAACACATATACAGACACACTGACACACATGTTAAAACACACACACTCACACATGCACATACACACGCGCTTACACATACACACACAAAAACATATACACACAGATGCACATATACAGACACACTGACACACATGTTAAAACACACACACTCACACATGCACATACACACGCGCTTACACATACACACACAAACACATATACACACAGTTGCACATATACAGACACACTGACACACGTGTAAAAACACACACTCACACATGCATATTCACACGCGCTTACACAAACACATATACACACAGATGCACATATACAGACACACTGACACACATGTTAAAACACACACTCACACATGCACATACACACGCGCTTACACATACACACACAAACACATATACACACAGATGCACATATACAGACACACTGACACACATGTTAAAACACACACACTCACACACACTCACACATGCACATACACACGCGCTTACACATACACACACAAACACATATACCCACAGATGCACATATACAGACACACTGACACACATGTTAAAACACACACACTCACATGCACATACACACGCGCTTACACATACACACACAAACACATATACACACAGATGCACATATACAGACACACTGACACACATGTTAAAACACACACTCACACATGCACATACACACGCGCTTACACATACACACACAAACACATATACACACAGATGCACATATACAGACACACTGACACACGTATAAAAACACACACTCACACATGCACATACACACGTGCTTAAACATACACACACAAACACAGATGCACATATACAGACACACTGACACACGTGTAAAAACACACACTCACACATGCATATTCACACGCGCTTACACATACACACACAAACACATATACACACAGATGCACATATACAGTCACACTGACACACGTATAAAAACACACACTCACACATGCATATACACACGCGCTTACACATACACACACAAACACATATACACACACATGCACATATACAGACACACTGACACACATGTTAAAACACACACTCACACATGCACATACACACGCGCTTACACATACACACACAAACACATATACACACAGATGCACATATACAGACACACTGACACACGTGTAAAAACACACACTCACACATGCACATACACACGCGCTTACACATACACACACAAACACATATACACACAGATGCACATATACAGACACACTGACACACATGTTAAAACACACACTCACACATGCACATACACACGCGCTTACACATACACACACAAACACATATACACACAGATGCACATATACAGACACACTGACACACGTATAAAAACACACACTCACACACGCGCTTAAACATACACACACAAACACATATACACACAGATGCACATATACAGACACACTGACACACGTGTAAAAACACACACTCACACATGCATATTCACACACGCTTACACATACACACACAAACACATATACACACAGATGCACATATACAGTAACACTGACACACGTATAAAAACACACACTCACACATGCATATACACACGCGCTTACACATACACACACAAACACATATACACACACATGCACATATACAGACACACTGACACACATGTTAAAACACACACTCACACATGCAAATACACACGCGCTTACACATACACACACAAACACATATACACACAGATGCACATAAACACAGGACACATTCACAGGGTCTGTTGCTCATTGCTTAAAGGTGCAAGTCCAGATCATAAAGCTAAGTGCAAACACTGGAATATCATAAAAACTTACTATTTTCATCATTTTGTCTCTCAATTGAAACTGAGCATTTGCAGGCGGTGGTATCTTTGGTGCAGATGAGGGTCTTCTAAGTAAAACTGTGTTTCTGTTAAGCCAAGTATCATAGAGCTACTTGAGTGCAGGTAGTTGTCTTTCAGGTCTCTCGAGTACAGAGTTGTCTTTGGAATTAATTTCTAGTTACAATATAAACGTAGTATGATTATCAGCTGAAAGCTGATGTCTTTCAGGTTTGGGTCCTGCAGGTGACTGTCTCTCAGGTGTAGGTGTATGACTATCAGGTGTGTGTTTTACTTGCCAATGTCTCTGATATATAGGCAGGTGTCTCACAAGCCAACGTGGTTAAGATGTAGCAAGAGTTCTCGCAAGCCAGTGCCTCTTGGATGTAGGCAGGTGTCTCACAAGTCAGTGACTCTTGGGTGTAAGCAGGTGTCTCACAAGCCAGTGCCTCTTGGGTGTAGGCAGGTGTCTCACAAGCCAGTGCCTCTTGGGTGTAGGCAGGTGTCTCACAAGCCAGTGCCTCTTGGGTGTAGGCAGGTGTCTCACAAGCCAGTGCCTCTTGGGTGTAGGCAAATGTCTCACAAGCCAGTGCCTCTTGGGTGTAGGCAGGTGTCTCACAAGCCAGTGTCTCTTGGATGTAGGCTGGTGTCTCACAAGCCAGTGCCTCTTGGATGTAGGCAGGTGTCTCACAAGTCAGTGATTTTTGGATGTAGGCCGGTGTCTCACAAGCCAGTGCCTCTTGGATGTAGGCAGGTGTCTCACAAGTCAGTGATTTTTGGATGTAGGCCGGTGTCTCACAAGCCAGTGACTTTTGGATGCCGGCAGGTGTCTCACAAGCCAGTGACTCTTGGGTGTAGGCAGGTGTCTCAAAAGCCAGTGACTCTTGAATGTAGTCAGGTGTCTCACAAGCCAGTGCCTCTTGGATGTAGGCAGGTGTCTCACAAGTCAGTGCCTCTTGGATGTAGTCAGGTGTCTCACAAGCCAGTGCCTCTTGGATATAGGCAGGTGTCTCACAAGCCAGTGCCTCTTGGATATAGGCAGGTGTCTCACAAGTCTGTGCCTCTTGGATGTAGGCAGGTGTCTCACAAGTCTGTGCCTCTTGGGTGTAGGCAAGTGTCTCACAAGTCTGTGCCTCTTGGATGTAGGCAGGTGTCTCACAAGCCAGTGACTCTTGGATGGAGGCAGGTGTCTCACAAGCCAGTGACTCTTGGATGTAGGCAGGTGTCTCACAAGCCAGTGACTTTGATGCAGGCAGGTGTCTCACAAGCCAGTGACTCTTGGGTGTAGGCAGGTGTCTCACATGCCAGTGACTCTCAAATGTAGTCAGGTGTCTCACAAGCCAGTGACTTGGATGCAGGCAGGTGTCTCACAAGCTAGTGACTCTTGGCGTAGGCAGGTGTCTCACATGCTAGTGACTCTCGAATGTAGTCAGGTGTCTCACAAGCCAGTGACTCTTGGGTGTAGGCAGGTGTCTCACAAGCCAGTGACTCTAGAATGTAGTCAGGTGTCTCACAAACCAGTGACTCTTGGGTGTAGGCAGGTGTCTCACAAGTCAGTGACTCTTGGATGTAGGCAGGTGTCTCACAAGCCAGTGACTCTTGGATGTAGGCAGGTGTCTCACAAGTCAGTGACTCTTGGATGTAGTCAGGTGTCTCACAAGTCAGTGACTCTTGGATGTAGTCAGGTGTCTCACAAGTCAGTGCCTCTTGGATGTAGTCAGGTGTCTCACAAGCCAGTGACTCTTGGATGTAGGCAGGTGTCTCACAAGCCAGTGACTCTTGGATGGTGGCAGGTGTCTCACAAGCCAGTGACTCTTGGGTGTAGGCAGGTGTCTCACATGCCAGTGACTCTTGAATGTAGTCAGGTGTCTCACAAGCCAGTGACTCTTGGATGTAGGCAGGTGTCTCACAAGCCAGTGACTATTGGGTGTAGGCAGGTGTCTCACAAGCCAGTGACTATTGGGTGTAGGCAGGTGTCTCACAAGCCAGTGACTATTTGGTGTAGGCAGGTGTCTCACAAGCCAGTGACTATTGGGTGTAGGCAGGTGTCTCACAAGCCAGTGACTATTTGGTGTAGTCAGGTGTCTCACAAGCCAGTGACTCTTGAATGTAGTCAGGTGTCTCACAAGCCAGTGACTGTTGGATGTAGGTAGGTGTCTCACATTACAACTGTCTCTCAGTTTAAAGAGGGTGTCTCACAAGTAAATGTCTCTTTGTTGCAGGAAGGTGTTTTACAAGCCAATGTCTCAGAGATGTAGAATAGGTCACACAAGCCAATGTATCTCAGAACTAGGAGAGTGTATCACAAGCTATTGACTCTCATATTTATACAGGTGTCTCATTAGCCAATATGTCTCATATGCAGGATGGTATCTCACTAGCCAATGAGATGCAAGATGATGTCTCACTAGCCAATATCTCTCAGATCTAAGCCAGTGTCTCTCAGATCTAGGAGAGTGTATCACAAGCCAATGACTGCCAGAAGTATGAAGGTGTCTTACAAATGAATGTCTCTCAGTTGAAGTATAATGTCTCACAAGCCAATGTCTCCCAGTTACAGGATGGTGTCTCAAAAGCAAAGGTCTCTCAGTAGCCAGATTTTGTATTCCTTCTTCTGGTGAGTGCCATTTATCTGCAGGTAAGTGTCCGTCTCAGTTAAGTTACATGCCTATCTTTCTCTAGTTAACATTACATGCACACCTGTAGTCTCTCAGGTACGTCAGGTACATCCTCCGCTGTCCCTCACTGTCTATCTCAGGTACAAACTCCCTCAGGTGCAGCCACCTGTCTCTCACTCTCCTGTTCTGTCTCTATCTCTCCGTATCAGGGATCTGTGTGTCTCTGGTACACAGGTTGCAAACCAATCAGGGACTGAGAAGGTGGAGACAGGAGGGAGTGTGTGGGAGTGAGAGAGAGAGATCTATAAATACATAGGGGTAGAGAGCCACAGATTGGGAAAAAGAGAGAGCAAAGGATGGAATAAAAAGAGCAGAGTGAAAGAACAGGGACAGGCAGATTTAACCATTCCTGGCATTAACCCTTTCAATACCTGCACCACTTTATTTTGCTAATTTTAGCAAAAACAGCTCTGTCTTTTATAAATGAGACATTTTAGTCCCAGACAGTTAACCATTGCAGTGCCAGAGATAGCAGGAGTCTGAATGCATCACTTGGTTATTAGATATGAGATACTATTTTAAGAGTCCACAGCAGAGAGGGAGTTAATAGCAATGACCTCCCTCCACCCCCC